>NW_024720991.1:0-174809 GCF_018991925.1 Homarus americanus | reverse complement strand
CTGATGTGCTTCGTTCCAGTTTATATTATTGCTATTATTTGTCAGCGTATATTCCTGTTGTCTTGATGTAATAATAATAATAATAATTAATAATAATAATTAACTTGGTTTATTGAAGGCTTGGCGGCAGAGGCTGAAAATATATGGTTTATATTTGGGGAATGGGTTTGAATTACAAATAATATAGAATTAACATAAGTGTTTCGTAAGACATATAATAACTAGATGGGGTCAGCTCAGGCACAGTTCATTTCAACATAGTGACAGTTTTTGATAGTGTTTGCAGGGGTGAATACACTGATTTATTACAAGTTGTGATAATTTTTACAATGGTTGGGACTGGGCTGTTCTTATAGCGATCAGTTCGTTGCGTATGGGCTGGATTGCGGTTGTGGTGAGACATTGGGTTTGTGATACCGGGCAGCGGTATCCATTTTAATATAGAGGGTATAAAACGGCTGTCAAAATGTTTTTTGTTAGAAGGAATGTAAAAACATGCAAGAATAATAATGAAAAAAACAGCTAGTCACAATAGTGACCTGCTGACAGGTCAGGTCATTCAGGTATAGTCGGAGGGAGGCGGAGGTCAGGAACGAGGGTATTATGTCGTTTTAGCCACCTGGTACTCGGCGTGAGGTGAGGTTTCATCCTCGAGTGCGACCGTATGTACAGGTGCTGCTGTGGTAGTTCCTCGTATGTCTAGCTTCTCTTCAGCGCCTCCATGTACAGTGTGAGGTCCACGCACCACATACTGTTACTAATAAAGTCTTTACTCTTATGCTTCATCCACCAATAGATTAATATCTTTTATATAATGTTTTTGAAGAAGGACAAGCACCCGGGTAATAATTCACCACTTCATTATAAGCAGCTTGAATATGGAGTTGTCGAGATAGGCAACAACCCTCATCACTATGCCCATGGTTACACAACGGTGCAGATGATTGTGTAAGTGTATGTAATGTTCGGTAAATATTGGTGGATGTGAGAGTGCTTGATGTAATGTGGTTGGAATACAGCTGTATAAATGATAGTGTAGTGGATGTAATGAAGATAATAGTGTAATGGAGTATACAGTTGTATAGATGATAGTGTAGTGGATGTAATGTAGTGGATGTAGTGTAGTGGATGTAATGTGTTGGATGTAGTGAAGATAATAGTTGTGATGGATATACAGTTGTATAGATGATAGTGCAGTGGATGTAATGTAGTGGATGTAATATAGTGGATGTAGTGAAGATAATAGTGTAATGGATATACAGTAGTGTAGATGATAGTGTAGAGGATGTGATGTGAGTGGTTGTAGTGTAGTGGATGTAGTGGAAGATAATAATTAATAATGGATATACAGTAGTATGGATGATAGTTTAGAGTGTAATGTAGTGGTGTAGTGTAGTGGATGTAGTGGAGATAATAATTAATGGATATACAGTTGTATGATGATAGTGTAGTGGATGTAATGTAGTGGATGTAGTGTAGTGGATGTAGTGAAGATAATAGTGTAATGGATATACAGTTGTATAGATGATAGCTTGGTGGATGTAATGTAGTGGATGTAGTGTAGTGGATGTAGGAAGATAATAGTGTAATGGATATACAGTTGTATAGATGATAGTTTAGAGGATGTAATGTAGTGGGTGTAGTGTAGTGGATGTAGTGAAGATAATAGTGTAATGGATATACAGCTGTGTATAGATGATAGTGTATGTGGATGTAATGTAGTGGATGTAGTGTAGTGGATGTAGTGGAAATAATAGTGTAATGGATATACAGTTGTATAGATGATAGCTTAGTGGATGTAATGTAGTGTAGTGGATGTGAGTGCAGTGGATGTATGTAGTGGATGTAGTGTAGTGGATGTGGTGTAGTGGATGTAGTGTAGTGGGTGTAGTGTAGTGGATGTGGTGTAGTGGGTGTAGTGTAGTGGATGTAGTGTAGTGGATGTGGTGTGGTGGATGTAGTGTAGTGGGTGTAGTGTAGTGGTTGTAGTGTAGTAAATGTGGTATAGTGTAGTTGATAATGTAAGACGATAGTGTAGATGATAGTATAGTAGGTGTATTGTAGTTGATATTATAGTGGGTGTAATGTAGATGTTGGTGTAGTGGATGTAGTGTATATGCTAGTTTAGTGGATGTAGTGTATATGCTAGTTTAGTGGATGTAGTGTAGGTTATAGTGTAGTCTATGTAGTGGATATGGTGCAGATGATAGTAATCTCACACACACCTTAACCAGAAGGGTCAAGACGTACCTGGCGCTCCTCTCAGCAGCCAGCCTATTGAGTTGGCCTCATACCCCCCCTCCCTGAACCCTCCTCCCCAGGAATATCAACAAGTTCTCGTGAAGTTGCAATTTCATTTGGGAGGAACGGAACCAGTGTTAAACAGAGGTGAACAGTGGTGAACAGTGCTTAAGTCAGTGAGAGCAACTCAGTAACAGTCGTACCCAAGTTAACCTTCACACAGTGAGGTCCCAGGTACCCAGTGATAACGGCCCGCGAGACCAACAACAACCACCGATGTGTTAATCCGTCTACGATAGGAAGGCCTGGGACCAAACCTCACTCATATAACACACATCTGTGAGGAATTACTACACCACATGTCCTCATAACACCATATGTGAGGATTACTACACCACATCAAGTCCCTCATCACACCATCTGTGAGAATTACTACAACGTAGGGTCCTCATAACACCATCTGTGGGGGATTACTACACCACGTCAGGCCCTCATACCACCATCTGTGAGGGAGTTACTACACACGTGAGCCCTCATAACACCATCTGCGAGAATTACTACACCACGGGTCCCTCATAACAACATCTGAGAACTACTACACCACGTGAGTTCCTCCTAACACCATCTGGGAGAGTTACTACCTCGAGGTTTGCTGTTTATACCTACATTAATTTGTATGTTCACTGTATGTACCTTTCTCCTAATGAAGGCTTTTGTTAAACCACCAATGTATGTAATAAGTCATTTATGTCCAATGTATATTTTCAGCCTTCGGGCTGCAGAATTTTAATAAACCGTTAATTATTATTATTATTATTTTTATTATTACACACACACACACACACACACACACACACACACACACACACACACACACACACACACACACACACACACACACACACACACACCACCCACCTCTGGCTGCTAAGCTCTTTCAATAAACCGTTAATTATTTATTATTATTATTATTATTATTATTATTACACACACACACACACACACACACACACACACACACACACACACTGGTAATTGCAGTATCACATCCTTACGTTCCGTGATATAATAAATAAATAAATAAATCATACCAAGGCAACATTTCTAGCTCACCAGAGGAGTTCCAGTCCTATTTATCACCCATCAGACTACGCCCATTGTTAGCATAACCTGGGGGCGGTTTGGTTCTCTTCTGTAGAGTACGAGTTGTGTGCGTCGGGTGCTGTCCCCTGGCGTTGTCCGGAGAACCAAAGGAGGTCAGTGAGGCCGAGAGGGAGCTGTTGGTGAGGCAGTCATCACCGACCTCGTCTCCATGATAGCCTTGGGTGGGGTATTGGTCTTGAGTTTGGGGCACCGAGATTAAGGATTGAGGACTAGGTGATCTGAGCGTCTGGGGCGGCCCAATTAATCACGAACAGGTTATTTTACCCTAACTAAGATCAGGCGGGTTATTAGGACATGATCCGAGTCTCCAGATCATTACTCAACCTACTCACATGATCACTTTTGACTATGATTCTGATCCCTGCGACACGTCTTCTATATTATACGTGTGTTACTTTTGAACTGTCTGAAAGGAGAAAAGGACTTACATATTGCTGTAGGACAAATGGCTTTATGTTGTGTGTAGTAGTGTTTTGTACAGCAGAGTTTGTGGCTGGTGTATCATAAGTCATACTGTATGTACTTGTTAATGTGTTGGGGTGATTATACAAACACGGGGGTGGTTACAACGCCCATTCTCTGCCTGCATGTATAGCCATGGAATCTACCACACCTGTCCCTATACACTGTGTGGAGGGATGACGTGAGGGAGACTGGAGGACTACTTCTTCTTTAATCACCGTTACTACCACCATCACCATAACAACCACTACATCAATTACCTTCACCACTACAACAAACCACTAACACCACAACTGCAAACACACAATCATCACTACCACAACCTACCAACACCAAACTACAGCATGTTGGTGATTTATATCAAGAAGAAAACACAAATTAAGTAAAAAAAAAAGCTTTGAATAGTTTCAGTAAAGTTTATTCATTATTTTTTTCATTCACAGTCAAGAAAAAATTATCTGGGCTCTTAATGAATAGCCAATCGCATCGAATCACCCTTAATTAATCATAAATCACGTCTTAAGTCACTAACACAGAACACCTCAAACTATCACGAACCAATCACCAAACCTCAAGATCACCAGCCAATTACAGAACGCTTTAAACCATCGTAACCATTCACCAATCACTTCAACGAGATCCGACCAATCACAGAACACCTCAAACCATCACGAACCAATCAGAAGCCACCTCAAAAGTCAAGCCAGCCAATCACCTTCCTTGACCGCTATCACTCGACTTTCTTCAACAGAAAACACAGAACGACGGATATGGGACACAATTTCTTTTCCTTTCTTCAATTTCTTCTTCGTTTTATGGTCATCATCGCGTCAGCTGCTTTGTTATTCACAGCGTGGCAAAGGTTGAGTGGTGACTTGTTCCTCTGACGTCCGCCACCAGACTTTATTTATTCACAATGTCAGCAAGTGAGGTAGACTTCTCCTTATTGTGACGACGGTAGACTGATGTAAAACTACCATGTACAACACTAAAGCTGACAGTCACCAATGTCATCAGATAGCAAGACTGAAATATTTAGAGAGCAATACAAGACGTTTAGCTTATTTAAGTTTACATAGGCATCCTCATCCTCATCATCATCACTATCATCATCACTATCATCATCACTATCATCATCATCACTATCATCATCATCACTATCATCATCACTATCATTATTATTAACATTACAAGTCGGTGTCTTAGAACTGATATTTTAATTATTTTACTGTTTCGTGATTTTTGTGTCACTTCGGCAGGACACACACACACACACACACACACACGATATAAAAAACATTAGAATAAAAAAGAACGAAAATAAACCAACTAAACGAGAATGTAAGACAAGGAAAATTATATATATATATATATATATATATATATATATATATATATATATATATATATATATATATATATATATATATATATATATATATATATATATATATAATAAACTTACAATCGAAAAAACAAAATTAATTTAATAACATGAAACAAATTGTAAAAGAAATAAAATAGAAATACATATATACTGTAGAAGCGGCGGAAGAATGAAACAAATCGTCAATAAAGGAGAAAAAATTCACAGTAAATAATAAGAAGCGGGAGAGGCGGCAAAAGTGATATTCTCAAGGCGCTGACTCAGCCTACAAAGTGCTTCCCTCCGTCACCTCCCGGGACGAACACAACAATACACATCCTCAATTTACATTCGTTTGGCCTATCAAGGTTATATAAAAATGTGTGTGTGTGTGTGTGTTTTAAGGTGGCAAGTTTCTCTTCGTTATCATGATCTCTGTCTGTCTGTCTGTCTTGTCTCATAATCCACTTCATCTAGGTGAGGCGACCTCTGAAATCAAATATTACTGAATAAAGTGAGAATAAAATCTAGTGTTTACTGGGCAGAACTCTTGAGGAATACTGATATGGTTCACTAGAGCAAGAGGATGGTAACTGAGAGAGAGAGCTAAGACCTACGTCACGCTCGACCTAACCCCATCACTATCACCACCATCACCACCATCCTCACATCACCTCACCACCTGCACCACCATCACTTCACCACCACCCTCACCTGGGTCTCCAGCATCGTTCGGCCTCCCATCCCAGTGTCATTCAGCACTCACAGCTGGAGGGCATCTCTCCTCCCAGCCTCTCTTCCCCCTCCCCTCTGCCTCTTTCCCTCCCTCCCCTTCTCTGCCTCTCTTTCCTCCTCCTTCCTCTCCTCTCCCTCCTGCCTCTTTCCCTCCCTCCCTGTCTCTTTCGTCTCCCTGTCTTTCCCAGCCCTCCTCCGTCTCGTTTCTCTTCTCTCCCTATATCCACCAAGTCCTCCTCCTCTCTGCCTTTCTTCCCTCCCTCCCTCCTCCTGTTTTTCTTCCCCTCCCTCTTGCCTCTGTTCCTCACCCTCCTTACCTATCTTCTCTCCTCCCCCCCTTTCTCTTCCTCCTCCCTTTTTCTTTCTCCTCTCCCCCTTCCCTCTCTCTCTATTTATTTGTCACTATTCCTTTTATGTTTCTCTTACTCTCCTTCAGTCCTGCCTCCCCTCCTTCCTTCCTCCTCCTACCCTGCCTTCCCCTTTAGTCCTCATCCTCTTCCTCCTCTCTACCTCCCTCAAACCCTGCCACTTCTCCTGCCTCGTTCCTGCCTCCTCCCTCCGTGCCGTTCCTCCGACCAGCGGGTGAGGGAGGGGCTCAGTGTGGTGGTGGTGGTGGTGGTGGTGTGGTGGTGTGGCGGCGACGATCGATGATGGAAACAGCGCCAGTAACATTCTTGCGCCGCCAGGCCTCCCCACCATGGCCTATTGTTGCCGTCCAAGTTTACAGATGGGGCCAAGTTTGGTTTGGTGTTTACTCAGTTATCGGCAGCCCTCACCGTAACTTAATGCCTGCCTGGCCTCTCTCTCTCTCTCTCTCTCTCTCTCTGGTTCTCTCTCTGGCTCTCTCTCTCATCAATCCTGCAATACCCTTGTGCCTGATATTCTCCATGTTGAATCGTCCTCATTTCCCTGCTGCTCTACAGGGATTAACACGTTAGTGTTATGTTTGTGTTTACCGAGAAATAATTCAGTTTGATAACACAAACTCTGGTTATTACACCCAAGAATCACTAGTGTCATCCACACCTGTACATACACCCCACAAAAAACCACCCCACGTACACACACCCATATCCCATACACCTTTGTCTGATGATGATGGCGGCTGTATCCTCCCAGCATCCTCACCACCACAGAAGGAGGAGCACCAGCTTGCCAGGCTCATCATCACCTTCATTACCTCATCACCACCTCCACTATACGTACAGCCTTATTACCCACCTCCATTAAGGTAAACGCAACATTACTCACCTTAATTCAGACAGTGTTCCTCTGCTTGTTAACTGTTAGGTTCCTTCACTAACTCCTCCAGTAAATGAATAATATAATGAATGATAAGTAAATAAATAAGATTAAAATATTAGATTTCTCAATGTTTCTTGATTATTAAACACTATCTAACCTAACCTAACCAAACCTAACTTTATCTAACCTATCTATCAAACCCTAACTTATCTAACTGAACCTAACCAACCTAACCTAACACCTTGTGCTTACCTTACTAATAACCTAATCAAACATAACCCAACCTTACTTTACCTAACCACTAACCAACCTAACCTAACATAACCCAACCTAACCTTACTAAGCAACCTAATCTAACATAACCCAACCTTACCTTACAGCACACCTGACAACCTAACCTAACATAGCAAGCAACTCCCACTATAACCTTATCAAAGCATAACCCAACCTTACATACCTAACCTTACCTAACTCAACCCTAACCTAACATAGCCCAACCTTACATACCTAACCCTACCTAACATAACCCAACTAACCTTACCTAGCAACCTAATCCCAACATAGCCTTACATACCTAACCTTACTAACCAACACAACCTAACATAACCCAACCTTGCCTACCTAACTAACCTAACCCTAACATAACCCAACCCCTAATACCTAACCAACTCAATCTAACTTGCCAACAACTTACCTTACCTAACCTTACCTAACTTAACCTAACCTAACATAACAACTAACCTACCTAACTAACCTAATCAAACATAACCCAACCTTTACCTAACCAACTTCTTACTTTCCAGGTAGCGTTAAAGGTTTCAATCATTGGGTGAAATATGCTAAAGTGTTTATTGTTTGCGTTGATCATATAAATAATAAAACATAGGTAACTCAAGGCTCACCTGAAGACTAGACACCCCGGCTTAGTTCTGCTGCAGATTAATCCCTAACCTGGGGTTTGGGTTACATTATAAGTAAAGTAAAGTAAAGTGAGGTGAGGTGGTTGGATGGAATTAGGTTGGAGTGGTGAGAATCAAGTGGTTAATTTGCAGTCTTCAGGTGTTCCCGACCCTGCACGTTTAGTGTATGTTAAAGAGCAGGGTGAAAATGTGGAAAATAAGAGGTTGAGGCAGAGGGCTTTACTAAAGGGAGCTGGGCGAGGCCACGACACCATTTGTCATGTGTGTGTGTGTGTGTTGTGTGAGGCCAGCAGTACCATCACACACCTGCAGACGCGCGCCACATACATCTGCTGGTTAATGCCGATTTGGTCTGTTTAGTACCGCAGTACCATGAACATTGGTACAAGTCTACAAGTGGTACAAACTAAATAACACCGTGTCACTTCATTTCGAACACTGCAAGGAGTCGGTGGTACAAACACCAGGTGGGGAGGGGAAAAATTAGAATCGGCAATACAAAAAAACAACAATTCGGAACCAGAGGCAGATTTTGCGGCGAAATTTAATTTTTAGTAGGACATAATGGCCCATTTCTGACGCGTTGGCCTGTGTCTGTCTGTCTGTCTGTCTGTCTAATATAAACATCCCATGAACCAATTCACCATGTCATCCCCTCCTAACAACGTCGGTTCTTCCTGAAAGATAAACAAAACCTATCCAGGACCCAACAGGGAGGCCAGCGAGCCGTGACAGCCAGTGACAACCCCTCATCCTGCAGGGAGTCGAGGAAGCGCCCTAGTTCCGCTGTTCAGGGGCGTTGTTGTGTAGCTTTGTCCTCTCCTTCAGGGGTGCTCCTGGCCACCTACCCTCTCCTTCAGGGTGCTCCTGGCACCTACCCTCTCCTTCAGGGCTGCCAGCACCCACCCTCTCCTTCCAGGTGCTCCTGGCCACCTACCCTCTCCTTCCAGGTGCCCCTTGGCCCACCAACCCTCTCCTTCAGGGTGCTCCTGGCCATCTACCCTCTCCTTCAGGGGTGCTCCTGGCCACCCACCCTCTCCTTCAGGGTGCTCCTGGCCACCCTCTCCTTCAGGGGTGCTCTGGCACACACCCCTCTCCCTTCAGGGTGCTCCTGGCCTCCCACTCTCCTTCAGGGTGCTCTGGCACCTACCCCTCTCCAGGGGTGCTCCTACCCACCCTCTCCTTCCAGGGTGCTCCTGGCCACCCACCCTCTCCTTCAGGGTGCTCTGTACCACCCTCTCCTTCCAGGTGCTCCTGGCCACCTACCCTCTCTCCTTCAGGGGTGCTCCTGGCCACCACCCTCTCCAGGTGCTCCAGCACCCCACCCTCTCCTTCAGGGTGCTCCTGGCCACCCACCCTCTCCTTCAGGGTGCTCCTGGCCACCCACCTCTCCTTCAGGGTGCTCTGGCCCACCCCCTCCTTCAGGGTGCTCCTGGCCACCCACCCTCTCCTTCAGTGCTCCTGGCCACCCACCCTCTCCTTCAGGGTGCCTGGTCCTACCCTCCTCTCCTTCAGGGTGCTCTGGCCACCTCTCCCCTTCAGGGGTGTCTGTACCCACCCCTCTCTCCTTCAGGGTGCTCCTGGCCACCCCTCTCCTTCAGGGTGCTCCCGGCCACCTACCCTCTCCTTCAGTGCTCCTGACTACCCTCTCCTTCAGGGTGCTCTGGACCCCACCTCTCCTTCAGGGTGCTCCTGGCCACCTACCCTCTCCTTCAGGGTGCTCCTGGCCACCTACCCTCTCCTTCAGGTGCTCCTGGACCTACCTCTCCTTCAGGGGTGCTCTGGCCACCTACCCTCTCCTTCAGGGTGCTCCACCACCTCTCCTTCGGGTGCTCCTGGCCACTACCTCTCCTTCAGGTGTCTACCCTCTCCTTCAGGTGTGTGAATAAGCAGAAGGTGCATAGAGGCAGAAAGGGTGAATGAACGGAAGACAAGGAGAGAGCGAGGAGAGGAGATAAGTTGGGTCAGTGAAACAAAGAAAAGCAGGGTGAAGGAGAACAAGAGGAGAACAGAGGAGATGATGGAGGTAGAAGGTCGAATAAGAGGAGGAAGAGGAGGAGGAGATGAGGGTAAACTATCATAGGAAAAAGATGGTGTGGAAGACGCAGTGATAATGGACGAGAGAGAGAGAGAGAGATATATATAAATAAGCCCAAAATATATAAGCACACCCACTACGGTCGCACACCACAGTCGCTTACAGTCCCCACTCACGGTCCTTACACCCCTACAGTCGCTCACCCTACGGTCCTTACACGGTCCTTACAGTCCGCCCACCACTACAGTCCTTACACACTACAGTCACTTACACCCACTACGGTCCTTACACCTACGGTCGCCACCTACAGTCGCACACTAGGTCAACCCACCCTACGGTCCTTACACTACGGTCCTTACACCCTACGGTCCGCCCACCACTACGGTCGCTTACACCCCAACGGTCCGTACACCACTACAGTCACTTACACCTTACGGTCCTTACACCCCTGGCAGTCACCCACCCACAACGATCGCTCACACCCTACGGTCACTTACACCATTCACGGTCCTTACCACTAGGTCCTTACCCCTACGGTCACCACCACCGGTCCTTACACCTACGGTCGCTTACACACGGTCGCTTCACCCTCGGTCCTTACCCTACGGTCCTTACTACGGTCTTACACCCACACGGTCATACACTACGGTCGCTTCCCTACGGTTACTTATATGGCGGTGCTAATAAACAACGTGACTTTTTTTTTCTAATTTAAGCAGTGGAAAGTGCGCGCCGCCTGGTCGGTTAGTTCCTGTTGACGGAAGTACCAGCGGCGTCGGCGTCACACACTGGCTGGTTACCCTGAGACTGAACGACACCACATACAGAGTGGGGAGAAGATTGGGCCAACTAATGGGTAAAATAACGACCCAAATTACCTCTAAGACGCTAACAGTAAGACACAGGCTGCCTAATGTGTTAAAAGAGAAATATTTACACCTTGTTGAAAAATGAAGAATCATCCACTGTAAAAAAAAAGACCAACTATCTAATATATAAAGAAAAAGATTTACACATTTTTGTGTAAATTTGAAATTACACCATCTGTCTGTAAAACAATAGTGAAGTACACCGTCTATTGTGTTAGTGATTCACACGACTTATGTAATAAAAAATAATAATAATTAGGAGTTATGTGTCTCAGGTAAAATATAGGTTCATATCACATTGTGTGTTAAACAAAGAGATACAATATGTTTGACCTGTACTGCTGCGTAATAAAACAGTGAGTTGCAACAGAGAATAAACTCGGATTACCCCCAACAACTGTATATAAAGAGTAATTTTCTCCGCCAATTGTAGAAGGGATCTAGAAAACCGATATCTATCCCTTGTTGAAAAAAAGGCGTAAGGCGGGGACCACCCACCCCTTATTGCGTGAAGCAGGGACCACCCACTATTGCGTGAAGCGGGGACCCCCCACCCCCTATTGCGTGAAGCAGGGGACCACCCACCCCCTATTGGTGAAGCAGGGACCCTCCACCCCCTATTGCGTGAAGCGGGGACCCCCACCCCTATTGCGTAAGGCGGGGACCACCACCTATTGCGTGAAGCGGGACCACCCCTATTGCGTGAAGCGAGGACCACCCCTTGATTCAGGCCAAGAGCTTCCTCCCCCTGCAGGAAAATGTTCACCTTTTGTTGTACTGTAATGAAATGTCAGCCGTGATGGACGACTCCACCTCCTCCGACTCCCTACTAATTAATTTAAGCGTCATTAGGCTTTAATTCATCTGACGGCCCGTTTACTGCCCCTAGAGGACAGTCCCTGGCCAGGAGGGAGGAGGAGGAGGAGGAAAAGGAGGCGGAGGAAGAGGAAAAAAAAGGAGGCGGAGGAAGAGGAAAAAGGAGGGGAAGGAGGAAGAGGAAGAGGACAAAGGAGGAGGAAGAGGACAAAGGAGGAGGAAGAGGACAAAGGAGGAGGAAGAGGACAAAGGAGGAGGAGGAGGAGGGAAAAGGAGGAGGAGGGAAAAGGAGGAGGAGGGAAAAGGAGGCGGAAGATGAATAATGAGGAAGGAAGAAAGAAGAGAAAAGGAGAAGGAAAAAGGAAGAGCAGGGAGAGAAATAGAGAAAAGAAAAGAGAAGGAAAAGGAAGGAGAAAGAGATGGAGGGAAAAAACTCGTAAGATGGTTTACCTCCTTAGATTTACACCTAACAACACACCTGACTTAGGACACAACACACCTACACACTAATACACACCTGATTAGTCATGCAACACACACCACACAACTGGCATTACATACACGACACACCTGACATACACGACACACCTGACATACAAAACACCTGGCATACAACACACCTGGCATACAACACACCTGGCATACAACACACCTGACATACAACACACCTGACATCTCAACACACCTGCCTGTACTCACGGGTAATCAACACACCAAGTTCAAAAAATTTCCTCCATTCACAAGACACTTCCCACATGACGCAACTCCCCCTATAAACCTGAACAACACCTCCCCACACCTGCTGCAACACCTCCCCACACCTGACGCAAAACCTCCTCACACCTGACGCAAAATTGGAGACACTATGAATCAAAAGTAAAAGTATTGGTGACATAACCGATCAATCAAACGTGCTTATTAAGTTGATATTGAGGAAAATTAACATTAAAATTAAGTGAAAACAAAATTATACCCATTGAGAGGATTTTTTTTTTCCCAGGACCACATAACAAACATACGACGGTGCAGTTCCTCCTTCAGGCTTTCAAGGGGGGAGGGGGGGGGATTACAAGTTCCTCCTCCTCCTCCTCCTCCGTGAGTCTGGTTACTGTGGCTGCAGCTGCTGGAACAATGAAGACTGTCTGGTGGTAGGGAAGGAGAAGAATAAAAGGAAGAGAAGAGAAGGATGAAAGGAAAGGAAAGGAAAGGAAAGGAAAGGAAAGGAAAGGTAGGGAAGGAAGGGGAAAAAAAAAATAAGAAAGAGAGAGGAAGGTTAGGAATAAGAGGGAAAGGAAAGGAAAGCCCCACCACTGACAACCAATCTTGGACCAATAATACGCCTAATAGAGAACCTCACTGACGCAAATTTTTTTTCCCTGGGGGTGAAAATACTAACACCATCAGACTAGACAGAGCGCTTACCACCACGTCACAGTGATGTTGATAAATGATCTTAATAAATAGAGTCAGTCCTAAAAAGTAAACACAGACACGGAACCACAAATTAAAGGAAAGATTACCTAAACATATTTAATTTAGGAAACTCGTGTCTCTTTTGGGGGTGTGTGGTGGTAACTTACTATGAAACTGACAGCTTATAATAGGCATCTATGTAAAGTTAATATAGACAAATAATTATACTGGATGTCTTACCTTTTAGAAGTGTAGTGGGTTAATTAATGATGGTGGGTTGATGGTGGGTTGGATCCAGGAGAGACAATAATATGGGTTAGTTAATTCTATTTTATTGCAGGATGATGTTGTCGTCTTGACTATAACACACACACACACACACACACAGAGTCTGGCGAGAGAACAAGGTGGCAGCATCACAGTTACCGTTCACAACTAAGTCGTCCAAAGTTCTCATTAATCCTCCCAACTATTTCATTCCCTACCTCATTAATCACTTAGAGACTCCTGGTCACATGGGCCCCAGACCAAATGGACCGATCTACTGTAATGGATGCCGGTACCTAATGAGGCCTAGATTTAATGGACCCCAGACCTAAAGCAGCCCGAGCTAATGGGACCCACTTAGGTTATTATGATAGCTTATTGTAGGCACGTCAACATTATCGCAACAACTACTGCAACCCACCACCATCACAACTACTACCACCCCCAACACCGACTGCAACCCCCACTACCACAACTGCAGACCCTACCACAACTACAGCCCCTACCACAACAACTGCAGTCGCCACTACCTGCACTACACGGGCGGACGAAACGGGAATCAGAGGTAAAATACACTCTCTATTGTTCCTGAGCATTACGGTGTCAGCCTTGTTACCGGCAGCAAATTCTACGGAAGACAGAGGACGAGGAAGAGGGAAGAAGGGAGGGAGGAGGAAGAGGAAGAGGAGGAGGAGGAGGAGGAGGAGGAGGGAGGAGGGAGGAGGAAAAAGAGGAGATAGAAGAAGACAGAATAAAGAAAAAATCTACGGTTTATGGGTGAGGAGGAGAGATTGGAGAGGGAGAAGAGGAGAGAGGAGGAGGGAGGAGGAGGAGGAGGAGGAGGAGGAGGAGACGGAGATAAAAGTGAAGGAAAGTAATAGAGGAAGGAGGAAAAGGATTAGGAGACGGAGAGAAACCAAAGAATAAATGAGGTATAAGACTAGGTGAGAGAGAGAGAGAGAGAGCGCACACCATGGTTGACACTGTTGCGACCACCACCAAAACCTCCTGCTGATCATTAACCATACCACCACACCAAAACACACACCACACCATAAACACAACACCACACCACACCTACACCCAAAACCACACCCACCACAAAAAACACCACACCTCCACCACCCAAAAACACACCACACCCACACACCCAAACCACAGTAATTTAATCATTGTGCACACCTTAATCAACGTGTCCTCTTTACCTGTTGACTTGACGTATACCAAACAACCACTAACATTATCAAGTCATGTCTCATATATTTACCAACATGCAGAAGCCCCACCTGACGTGTTGGTATGCCATTAGCCACTCTTCCTTTCTCCTTTTTAAATACAAACTTCCCCGGTCGGAGATACCCATTATATTGCAGACTACCCGAGATACAAAGAAATCGTAAGTAAAAAAAAAACAAAAATCAGTTTCCTTTGATGGCGAATTAAGTTGGGAGATCAAAGTAGAAATCCCAGCGAAATACGGCCCTGTGTGTGTGTGTGTGTGTGTGTGCGGGGGTATATTATTTAAAGCTCAGGTTCTTTTATCCTAATGCCAGATTAGATTGGTTAGGTTAGACTTGAATTACGTATGGATAAATCACGCTAAGTTAGGTTAAATTAAGTTTGGTTAGACAAGACGAGTGTATTAAATCATCTCAAGGTAGATAAATTAAAAGTAAATTATGATCACACTAACCTGGACTAGATAAAGCTCGAACAAACTTACCTACAGTGTTAGCCTAGGTGAGAGCAGGACAAGAGTAGGGTATAACAGTGGACGGGAGACTCGATACTGCGAGGTGGACCAGGTGAAGCGAGCCGGTGTAATGAGCACCAGTGGCAGGTAGTGAAACATGGCGACAAATACCATAGACATTTACGCGGGTGATTCGTAACAACAACAACAATAATAATATAATAATAATAATAATAATAATAATAATAATAATAATAATAATAATAATAATAATAAAATAATTAAAAATTCAAGATGAAAGAATTATTGGCGATTTTCCACAATGGTTGGAGTGTGTGTGTGTGTGTGTGTGTGTGTGTGTGTCTCCCCACCCCTCCATCCCTCTCTGGTGGTGAATGGGAACGAAGGAATTCTGCCTGGCACTGACTTGCACTCTTACCTCTCATATATCACTCAAATGACAGTCAATTATAGGTGAAAGAAACGCATATATCATCCCACCACACCATGCGTGTCTCTAGTGCCATGATTTCCCTCGCTTTTTTTCATCTCATGGCTTCAACAAGACTGGGAGAACGACGGTTGAATTCCCCGTATGATATTAAGTCCCTTTCTTCATTTCTCTCGTTCTTCATTTCTCTCTGATTCTTCATTTATCTACGTTTTTTTTTCTCTGACATTTCTAATAATTTTGTCCACAATTTCCTGATTTTTTTTCGTGTATCGCCTCAATTTTTTTTTGTGGGGTGAGGGGGGTCATGGCTTCACTTTCTCTCTCACCCGCTCTGATTCTTTATTCATTATTCTTTATTTCTCTTTCATTCTTCATTCATTCATTCATTCTTTCTTTCTTATTTTTTATACTATTTCGTATTTGTAGTTGATGATTCTTTCCATTTTCTTCCATGACGTGTTACTTATTTCTCTACGAGTTTTTATTATTCGTTCACTCTTATTCTTCTTCTTCTTCTTCTTCTTCAACAAATTATTATGTTATTTCTTGGCGAGTTTTTCTTCTAATTCTTAAATCTGCTTCGTCAACTGCACCATTCAGAATCACCCGACCATTAACGTAACAATATAAACACAAGATTTACCTCCTACAGCCAAACTAAAACATTTTACTTCGTCCCAAAGACAATTTTTTTCACAGTTATACCATTTTCTTCACCCCAAAGTAATTTTATTTACCCTAAAAGACAAATTTTCTTCATAATAAAATAATTTCTTCACATGCCATTTCCTTCGCATTACAGTACAATTGTCTTCACTAAAGTAAGACAACTATCCCCACAATAAAATTATATTTACTTCACACTAACACAATTTTTCTTCACCCTATAGACAATTATCTTTACAATAAAACCACATTTTCTTCACACTGAAATAAAAACAACCTATTACACACGAAACAACATCTATTCACACTAAAACAAACAATTTCACACAGACAATTTTCTTCAGAGTAAAACAACCTTTCGCCCCGTCGTTCGCTTCACAGGGTCACAAAACACAGCGCGGGAACACAACATATCTTAAATAATGTCAACTCCAAGAAACAGCCTCAATACTCTCGTTTTCTTCTCTTCTGAAACATTTTTATATTTCCTTTTTTTTTATTGTTGGGCCGAGCGACACGTGACGCTCCAATAGTGCCATGTGGGAGTAAGGCATTGACTCAGGTGGTGGGGGGAGAGGTGGGAAGGCATAGTGAATGGAGGGAGGAGGGAGGAAGGGGAGTGAAGGAGGAAGGGAGGCAGGAGGTGAAAGAGGGAGGAGGAATGGAGGCAAGGAGATGAGTGAGACAAGGGGAAGGAATGGAGACGCGGAGAAAGAAAGAAGGAGGAAGAGTGAGAGAGGGGTGGGTGGGGCTCCGATTCCATCATCAATAGATAGATTCCTAGGTTCCTATATCAATGTCTATAATTCCAAGATTCTATCATCAATGTATAGATTCCTACATCAATGTCTATATTACAAGATTCCAACATTAATGTATAAATTCCTAGATGTGTATAATTGCAAGATTCCTACAAAAAAATCCATATTTTCCCAGTACCCAAAGTTATGAACGCAACTGACCCCATTTCATATAAGCTAAGATACAACAGTAGAGGAATCTAACATGGCGCCGAAACTTCACTGAGACTATACACAAAACCTGTATACGATCTCTTAATCCCAAGTTCACTCTGGCGGCAATTAACACAACTACAAATTGTAAAAAAAAAAAAATATGTGGGGCTTTTGCAGTTGCCTAACAAAGTCTAGTCTAACCTAACCTAATAAATCGAATATATATTACAAGTTAAATTAAAACACACACACACACACACACACACACACACACACACACACACACACACACACACACACACACACACACACACACACACACTGTTGACAGCAAGGTGGGTGGGTGAGGAGAACTGTGGGCAATTAACAATAGTCACAGGTGACCATGGGAGTAGTGACCAGATGTCTTGGTGAGTGATGGTGGTATCAGGGAGGGGGGCGGGGAACAGCGGAGGATAATGACAGAAAGAAGAGGTGATAATGGTGAAGGCAGCGGTGGTAATGGTGACGGCAGTTATAGTGGCACTCAAGCAGAATAAGCAGGGAAGTGGCACTCTCCTACCATACACCCAGGGCTCAGTGCCTCGCTCAATACTAGTGGCACCCCCTCCCCTACCATACACCCAGGGCTCAGTGCCTCGCTCAACACTAGTGGCACCCCTCCCCCCCTACCATACACCCAGGGCTCAGTGCCTCGCTCAACACTAGTGGCACCCCCTCCCACCTACCATACACAGGGCTCAGTGCTCGCTCAACACTAGTGGCACCCCTCCCCCTACCATACCAGGGCTCAGTGCCTCGCTCAACACTAGTGGCACCCCCCTCCCCTACCATACACCCAGGGCTCAGTGCTCGCTCAGCACTAGTGGCACCCCTCCCCCTACCATACACCCAGGGCTCAGTGCCTCGCTCAACACTAGTGGCACCCCCATACACCCAGGGCTCAGTGCGTCGCTCAACACTAGTGGCACCTCCCTACCATACACCCAGGGCTCAGTGCCTCGCTCAACACTAGTGGCACCCTCCCCCTACCATACACCCAGGGCTCAGTGCCTCGCTCAACACTAGTGGCACCCCTCCCCTACATACACCCAGGGCTCAGTGCCTCGCTCGCACTAGTGGCACCCCTCCCTACCATACACCCAGGGCTCAGTGCCTCGCATGCATTAGACCTAATATTACCCCAGGAAGGAGTGATCCAGGTGGCGCCGTGCCCAGCTGGAGACGACCAGATGAAATCCATAACAGGCGGAATATTACCAGCGGGGAGATGGGGTGGCGGCAGGTGTGGGCCTCGCCGCCACCACCACCAGATGCTGTGTGTGTGTGTGAGTTTAGGTTCGTAATGTTAGATTATCTTTGTAAAGGACGACATAACGGCCTCAGTGACGTAATGATGACCCAACCACCGCCAACGATGCCAACTCGAGACATTTTTATTTCAAGGAGTTGGGTGAAGGAGCACATCTAAAATACTATTCAGTACTTCAGGCAGAATTACCTCCCAGTGCTCCCCTCTTCTCACCACTCACCACTTGACTCATCCTCACCACTCATCACTTGACTCATCCTCACCACTTGACTCATCCTCTCCACCACTCATCATTGCATCTCACCACTTGACTCATCCTCACCACTCATCACTTCACTTTCCGTAACACGAGAGAACACAGCACACCATTTAATATATCTCCCTAGGGGAGGGGAGGTGGGGAGGGGGAGGGGGGGGAGGGGAGGGGAGAGGGGGAGGGGGAGGGAGGTGGGTGGAGGGAGGGGGTGGTGGGGGAGGGAGGGGGAGGTGGTGGAGGGAGGGGGAGGTGGTGGGAGGGAGGGGAGGGGTAGGAGGGAGGGGAGGTGGGGAGGGAGGGGAGGGGAGGGAGGGAGGGGAGGTGGTGGAGGGAGGGGAGGGTGGAGGGAGAGGGGGAGGTGGTGGAGGGAGGGGAGGTGGTGAGGGAGGGGAGGTGGTGGAGGGAGGGGGAAGGTGGTGGAGGGAGGGGAGGGGTGGTGAGGGAGGGGAAGGTGGTGGAGGAGGGAGGTGAGGGAGGGGGAGGTGGTGGAGGAGGGGAGGTGGTGGAGGGAGGGGAGGGGAGGTGGTGAGGAGGGAGGGGGAGGTGGTGGAGGAGGGGAGGTGGTGGAGGGAGGTGGTGGAGGGTAGTACACAAATACCTTCCTGTAGTACTGTGACTTCAGGTAGGTAATCAGTGTCCCAGCAGCAGAAGAAGCAGAGAGCCGCGATATTCTCCTCCTCCTCCTCCTCCTACGGTATGCCATCACCCAGGTCCTCCTCCCTCCCTCCATACTGCTGGCCGTCACTTCACAGCTAATCCACTGTCACTTCACAGCTAATTCACTGCAGGCTCCCTCATCTCCGCTGTCAGTTTATTTATCTACATCTGGCACGGTGCCATACCTTACTCTGGCCCAACCCATCCCAATCTTCCCCCGGCCACTCTCACTCTCTCGTAGCTCACCCGATATGACCACTCCCCTCATCCTCCCTCCCGTTCCTCATCTTACTCCTACCCTCTCATACCCCTTCCCTCCCCCCTTATCATCCCTACGCCCCACTCCTTCCCTCTCCTCAATACGTCCTCAAAATTATTCTTCGTGTCTTTTATGGTGGAGCTTTATTCTCTCTCTCTCATCTTCGTTTTTCTTCTATTCCTATTTATCATCACAGAAAAGCGCTTTAAATCAGTATTTCATTTCTCACAATTCTATTTTAAATTGGTTAGTTTTTCTTTTACTTTCTTTTTTCAATTTAATTTTCAACCTTAACCTTAAACTCACCCTAACCTCACCTCACTATAACTTAACCTGACCTTAATCTCACCTCACCTAAACCTAATTCACCTAATCTTAGCTTCACTAAACCTTAACCTGACGTTAACGTAACCTAAGCTCACCTCACTAACCCTAACCTTAATCTGACCTCACGTAGTCTAAACCTAACCTAACCTAACCTACATAACCTAACCTAACCTCACCATGACCAATACCTGTCCCTCCACCTTAACCATCTCCTCCTTCATTAGCGGTGTCCTTGTCCCTTCTATCAGCTATTATCTCTTCATCTCCTCCACGTACTGTTCATTAATCTTCTTTATCGTATCCATCTATCTCTTCTTCTATATTTCTCCCTCCCTTCAAGTTCTCGTCTTTATTATTCATTATCTCTTCATCTCCTTCACGTATTGCAAATTCATTTTCTTTTTATCATTTATCCTTGTTTTGTTGTTATTTTTTCTTCATTTTTATTATGCATTATCTTTTTATCTTCTTCACGGTATTATATATATTTTGTTTTCTTTATATTCTTATATTTAATTCCATCTATGTTGTTCTCTAATTCATCTTCATTTTTCGTTTTATCATCATCGTCTTCCTCTTTATCCTTATTCGTCAATATTTATTCTTCCTCTCATATCCTTTACGTAACTCGTATTTATTTCCCTCGTAACCAAGAGCGTCACTTAGATACAACTATATAACAAGGTCATATTAAATCAAGGTTACGTATGAGTGAATTGAGATCATTATACGCGCCAACTACTAAAACCCTTTGAAGACGATGGTTTAATATGGCGATTTAACAAGATGATGGTTTAGCCCCTTTGAGGATGACGGTTTAATCCTCTGAGAATGACGGGTCAACACCTTGAGGATGACAATTTAAATCATCCTCAAAGTCATCTTACGCAACGGGTTAAAATAATCGTATTTAAGGGGTTAACGTCATCGTACTCAAGGGGTTAAAATCATCGTACGCAAGGGTAAAAAGTCATCATACTCAAGGGGTTAAAATCGTCGTACTCAAGGGTTAAAAATCATCAAACTGGGTTAAATCATCGTACGCAAGTTAAGTCATCATACTCAAGGGTTAAATCGTCGTACTCAAGGGTTAAAAATCATCAAACTCAAGGGTTAAAATCATCGTACTCAAGGGAATAAAATCATGCATTGTTGGGGTTAAAATCTGCACTCAAGGGGTTAACACCGTCCTAAGACCCTATATACGAAGACTTTAATAAAAAAAAAGGAATAAATAAGCGTGGCGCCGAGGAAATGGACCCATTGGTACAGTACCATCGTATTCGCTACGTTGAGTTCTGTCTTGTGGAGCTTGGATTTGTGGCCTTGTGTTACTCTCACATGGTCGGTAATAGCACTGAAATGCATTGGTTTGTGGAGTAACAAACGAAAACCTTCAGGGGCTTGTTTTCACTTGTTAAAAAATGGCTCTTGCGGCCTTGTGATTCTAAAGCCCTCCTATGATGAACTTCCTCCGGGAGAGAGAGAGAGAAAACTTTACGATAACGGGGATTTGACTTACTAATGAATACTCACGACCAGCGGCCGAAACTTTCCGCCGCGGTCAACTATGATTTGAGCGCCAATGAAATGTTGAGTTTTGACGAAGTTTAATCCTCGGGAGATTGAGGAGGAGGAGGAAGAAGAAAAAGTAGAGGAGGAGGAGGGAGAGGAGGGGAGAGGGAGGGGAGGGAAGAGGAGGGAGGGAGGGGAGGAGAAGGGGAGGAGGAGGAGAGGGGAGGGAGGGAGGGAGGGGGGGAGGAGGAGGAGGAAGAGGAGGAGAGGAGAAGGAGAGGAGGGAGGGAGAGGAGGGGAGGAGGAGGGAGGAGGAGGAGGAGGAGGAAGGAAGGAGAAGTAAAGGAGAAGGGATAGGAGAAGCAGAAGTAATGGAGGAAGAGATTGTGGAGAGGAGGAGGAGGTATACAGGAAGAGGAGGTTGTAGGGGGAAAGAGGCCCTCGGCCCACAACTTTCCTCCCCTAGCCAAACAGCCCTGACCCACAACCTCCTACCCCCATCCTCCAACAACAACAACAACAATAATAAACCGTAACCTTATCTTTACCCTAAATGCCCTGGGTTGGTGGTGCCGCTGTGCTCCTGCCCCCTGCCTTCGCCCCTTGACCTTTCTTTGATGCTCCTGTTGGCCATTTGTTCATCAGGGAGACAGAGAACTCCGTTGTCCTCCTCTCATAAGCTCTTCCTTAAATCGTCACGTCTTATTCTTGCTTTCTTGAAGAATCCTCCACACCATGACAAAAAACACACACACACACACACACACACACACACACACACACACACACACACACACACACACACACACACACACACACACACACACACACACACACATGCCGCCACACACACACACACACACACACACACACACACACACACACACACACACACACACAGGTTCCTCTCTCTGTGCTTCGTTCATGTTCAATATTGTGATAAAAAGAGGTACCGTACCAATACACTCCCGCTCCATCCTCTCCTACTGTCATCCCCCTCTTCCCTCTCCAAACCTACACCCATCTCTCCACCGTCTCTAAGCCCAATCCTCTCCTCACCTCCCCACCCTACCTATCAATACCCCCAGGTGTGAACGTCAAGCCGGAGATGCTACACACACGATAATAAAACTCTGCCTCATTAAGCTACCTGTCGCCCCCAGGTGAAGAGGACCACACCTCACGTTCCTGTGTTGAATAATGATAATAATAATGATGATGATGATGATGATGATGATGATGATGATAAATACAAAAAAGAAAAATAATAGTTATGGACCTGACACTAACATTCTCCTCCCCCCTCCAAATAAACACAGACCTAACTTTAACATTCTGCGCCAACACACAAGATATAACTCTACCCACAGCCACCACCACAACACACAATCCTCTTAACCACAAGAATCCATCCACCCACCTCCCAGAATTTTCAAGAGGCTACCATTATTCCTGGCGAGTTTTTTTTTTTTTCAGCCAATGTTCGTCTCTTAATCAACAGCTACACCACCGAGAGGCTTCAATCACTGGCCTCCTACCACCACTACCACCATCGCCACCACAACGATACCACCACCATGATGACGCAACAGGACAATGCCAATTATGTCTCTCTCTCTCTCTCTCTCTCTCTCTCACACACAGAACATATAAAAAAATTCACATATCAGATACGTTTTACCATTTATAAACACTAAACCAATACCTAGAATATATATAAATATACATAAAGGTCTGAGTATATCACTAAAATAAAAACACCGACCACTGGGAAAAAAATAAAACACCCACAAGCACAAACACGATTAACCTAACATCAAACACGCCCACCAATCAACCTGGCGCCGCGCAGTTTATCACCGGTAAATAGAAGTCAGCTATAAATGAGAAATAGATTTACGGTATCACCATTCACTGTAGTAGATATAGATCAGGATGGGGGAAAAAGTATATGAAGTTGAATGAATGGTGGACAAAGGAGGAGTAAAAAATACTATTATGAATAGACCGCCTTTCAATGCATAGATAGACGCCCACACACATACATACATATACGTTCACGCCCACGTTAACATCCCTCCACACGCACACGCAATCACACGCACATAACATACATCCAAGAAGTAGTTCCATAATTATTCATCTCTTCAGGGACTACACTTGTGAGTAACTTGTCCCTCAAAAAAAAAATGTGAATAATTACGAAAGCACTTGAATCTATTTGTGTTTTTGTTTGTTGTTGTTGTTGTTTCCCAATAGTTAGCTTTATTATTATACATTTATCATCACTTCATTGACCCATCACCAGCACGAATGTATAAATTAATGGATATGTTTTGAATAGTGTTGTTACATTTATAATCAGAGGTGCGGTTGGGTGGTACGGTGGAAGTGGGAGGGGAGGGGGGTTGGTGAGGTGGGGGGTTGGTTGGTGAGTGGGGGTTGGTTTGGTGAGGTGGGGGTTGGTTTGGTGAGGTGGGGGGGTTGTTTCTGGTAGAGGTTGGTTTAGTGGGGGTCAGTTCCAAGTGGGAGGGTTATGTGAAGAGGAAGGAGGAGGAGGAGGAGATGGAGGTGGAAGAGGAGAGATGGAGGTGGGAGGGCAGGAAGAGAAAAAAAAGATGAAAGAGGAAGATGATGAGGGAGGTGTAAGGGAAGGAGGAAAAATGGAAGGAAAGGAGGAGGAGGAGGAGGAAGAGATGGAGGTGAAAGAGGAGGAGACATGTAGATGGAAGAGGAGGAGAAGGAGTTATGTAGATGGAAGAGGAGGAACAGAAAGAGGAGGAAGAGAAGAAGAAGAGAAGAAGAAAAAAGAACGATCCACATTTACAGCACAGAATCTATCACGAAGCTCAAATAGGTCAGGAAATCACTCACTCACCATCATTACCACACCTTGTCTCTACCACTCACCATCATTACCACACCTTGTCTCTACCACACACCATCAATACCTCACCTTGTCTCTACCACTCACCATCATTACCACACACACCTTGTCTCTACCACACACCATCATTACCACACCTTGTCTCTACCACACACCATCATTACCACACCTTGTCTCTACCACACACCATCATTACCTCACCTTGTCTCTACCACTCACCATCATTACCACACCTTGTCTCTACCACTCACCATCATTACCACACCTTGTCTCTACCACTCACCATCATTACCACACCTTGTCTCTACCACACACCATCATTACCACACCTTGTCTCTACCACACACCATCATTACCACACCTTGTCTCTACCACTCACCATCATTACCACACCTTGTCTCTACCACTCACCATCATTACCACACCTTGTCTCTACCACTCACCATCATTACCTCCCCTTGTCTCTACCACACACCATCATTACCACACCTTGTCTCTACCACACACCATCATTACCTCCCCTTGTCTCTACCACTCCTGTCATTACCCACACCTTGTCTCTACTCACCATCATTACCACCTTGTCTCTACCACTCACCATCATTACCACACCTTGTCTCTACCACTCACCATCATTACCTCACCTTGTCTCTACCACTCACCATCATTACCACACACCTTGTCTCTACCACACCATCATTACCTTGTCTCTACCACTCACCATCATTACCACACCTTGTCTCTACCACTCACCATCATTACCACACCTTGTCTCTACCACTCACCATCATTACCTCCCCTTGTCTCTACCACACACCATCATTACCACACCTTGTCTCTACCACACACCATCATTACCTCCCCTTGTCTCTACCACTCAATATTATTATCACCATCAGCACTATCAACTCAGCATCACTCACACTCTCAACACCATCACTCACACTATCCCCATCAACACCATCACCCTCCTAACTGATCACCAATTACCATCACTGTCACCTTTCTTTAGTTACTGTTCAAAGCATCGTCTTAATTCATCATCACCGTCCTGGCTTACTGCTCTCTCCCCTCTCTGTCTGTCTGTCTGTCTGTCTGTCTGTCTCTCACACACACAGACTGCAAAGAATTAGTGATTAGATTAAATGTAAAACAAATTAATAAGACTTAAGTCACACACACACACGGCCCCCACAGTGAGAGATCTTCCCCCCTTAGAGTATACAAGGACGCTCAGACAACGTAGAGGCGCCGTCAGCCCTAATAAAACAATGGTACACGGCCAGCGGGGGTCGGCCGTCCGCTCCTCCACAACCAAGTGGCAACACACAACAAAAATGCTCCCTGACCTTTTACCTTCAACCCCCGTGACCCAAGAATCAATAGCAGCTCTCCACTAGCCAGAGAGACTACATGTTCCCGGGATGGCGCCGATCCATCACTTCTACTTCAAGTTATGCCGAGGACATCCATGCACGGACGGACGGACGGACGGACGAGGGTCGGTGAAGATCTTCTCCCGCCGACTCAATATGGGAGATTAATGAGGTACAGTCCTTATGACACCATCATTCGGTTCACAGCCGGGGGGGGGGGGGGGGGGTGTATTTTGATGCTGGGAGCTGAGAGCCAGGAGTAACCCCAACCACAGTATAGTGACCTTAGTTCGTGGCCACAAAGTGGGCCACTGGTCCAGATGGAGTATGTGAAACGAGGCAACAAGTGTGGCCACAAATGGGCCATTCGTTGCAGATAGAAGATGAGTGGAGGCTGAACCAATCTGGCCATGAGTGGGCCATTTGCTACATGTGAAGCGTGAGTAGTGGCCGCTCTGAGTGGCCAAAAGTAAGCCATTTGGTGCTGGTGGAGTGTGTGTGGAGGTGCACCAGTGTGACCATAAGTGGGTCATTTAGTGACTGAGGACCGCTTCAGCGTGGCCGTAAGTTGGCCATTGGTTACAGGTGGAGTATGAGTGGGGTCCACGTCAGCATGGCCATGAGTGGGCTATTTAACGCAGGTGTAATGTGATTGGGGGCTAAAGCAGCGTGGCCACAAGTGGGCCATTGGATGCAGGTGGAGTGTGTGAGTGGTGGGAGCAGATGATGGACACCCTCCAATATACACGGTGATGACGACACACACACACACACACACACACACACACACACACACACACACACACCAAAGCTACATCTAGTATCATCTTATCTAGGACACTACAGACACTCAAACAAGAAGATTGAGGAGTCAGAAGGAAGAAAGAGGAGGGAAAAGGGAGAAAGAAAGAAAAAAGAAAGAGGAACTGGAAAGGAAAATCACGAGAGAATAATTTGGCACAGCAGGAAGAAGATTATGAGTCAGGTCCAGCGGGTGTCACTAGTGTACAATACCTCATAACTCGTTCACTTAGGGGGAGGGAGGTGTCAACTGCGCACTTCATCCTCTCTCTCTCTCTCTCTTCCCCCCTATCTCTTTCTTTCTCTAGCTGGTGGTATTGTGCTCTCTCTCTCTCTCTCTCTCTCTCTCTGGCTGGTGGTATTGTGCTCTCTCTCTCTCTCTCTCTCTCTCTCTGCTCACGGGAACGAATGAATATTTTTTTTTAATTTCGTTCTTGTTCACACCACAAACATTAGATTACGCTTCCTCATCATAAACAAACCTCAAACTACGCCTCTGTGATCACAAACTCTACGTATATCTATGATTATAAGCGATCAACACGAACTACGTAAGAGAATGAAGGCGGCGGTATATGGACATTCTCGTATGACATCAGCTCCTACCATCCTTCCCCGTGGATTGTTTACACCCTCCCATCTGACCTGTTTACACCACCCCTCCTACCTGTCCTGTTTACACCACCCCTCCTACATGGCCTGTTTACACCACCCCTCCTACCTGGTCTGTTTACACCACCCCTCATACCTGGCCTGTTTACACCACTCCTCCTACCTGTGGCCTGTTTACCGCCCTCCCTACCTGTCCTGTTACACCACCCTCCTACCTGGCCTGTTGCACCACCCTCCTACCTGGTCTGTTTACACCACCCCTCCTACCTGGCCTGTTTACACCCCCTCCTACACCTGGCCTGTTTACACCACCCCTCCTACACCTGGCCTGTTTACACCCCCTCCTACCTGACCCCACTGTACCAATTTTGTCCGAATTGTACCGTAATATGCAATCGACTTGTGTTGGATCAGTTGATTACGAGATAACCTTCAATTGGCTTCAGCGATGGGACGGTGGTTTGTTATTGAAGTCTAGAGCGGGGGAACGGCTCTCTATTTCCCACCAATTTGTCGTATATGTGAGTGGTATAGATAGACTGGTTAATGTGGATGGTGGTGGTGCTCTCTCTCTCTCTCTCTCTCTCTCTCTCTCTCTCTCTCTCTCTCTCTCTCTCTCTCTCTCTCTCTCTCTGTGTGGGAATCTCTTAACTATACATTAATTTCATCTTTCCAATTGTCGATTTATTTCAACCATTAGGAGACATAACGACACAACACAGGAGTCTCTTGAGGAGCCTCCATCGATTGAGTCTATATCTTGAACACATGACCAATCACGTATGGGATATTTAAGGGATTTTTACGAGCCGAGAGAGAGAGAGAGAGAGAGAGAGAGAGAGAGAGAGAGAGCGGTGTGCAGCCCTCTATCACTGGAGGGAAGGATACATTAGCCCTATCTATCTAACCCCTGTATTATCCCTCCTTAGGTCCCAGCCCCCTCACTATTCCTCCTACCCCTCAGATCTATCATTATCCCTTCTTCTAACCCCCAGCCCCCCCCCTCCAACCTCTACATCCTAGCCTGAAGTCTCTACTCCCAGCCCCCACATCATCTTTCCCTAGCTCCCAGCCTCTATGCGGCATCCCTCCCTTGTCCCCAGCACCTACAGTCCTACACCATACCTTCCTAGCCCCCAGCCCCTACATCTCTCCCTATCATCAGCCCTATCACCATTCCTCCCCCAGCACCTACACTAGCCCTCTCACTAACCCCCCATCCTTCTCACAGTCCCTCCTCAGCCCCCAGCCAGGAGGCTTTCCTGATTAGAGGTAAATGGGCTGCCCCCCTCCCGAGAACTGACGTCACCAACAGAGAGGTGGTCACTCGGCCCAGAGTCATCGACGGATGGCAGGGAGATAACCCGTCCCGCCATGTTTATTGCAGCCAGGAGAGATGAATGGCGGGAGATGTTTATATGGGTAGGAGATGTTTATATGGGCGGGAGATGTTTATATGGGCGGGAGATGTTTATATGGGTAGGAGATGTTTATATGGCAGGTAGAAGTAGACAAGAGAGGGGGTGATGTTTATGGTAGCCGGAGAAAGTTATATGTCGTGGTAATGTTAACATACGAGGTTTATGATTATAATAAGGTTATAGATTTGTTTATACGCTCAGGAATGTTTATATAGCTAATGGAGAGGTGAGGAATGTTTATATAGCTAATGGAGAGATACAAAAGACGAAGAAATACAGAACACTTAATGCGCAACTGTTTATTATTGACGTGCATAGATGACGTAAAGTATCTTCTTGACCTTATGAATAGAGAAACAAAATCTAAACAACACTAACTTAAAAAAAAAAAACTTCTCTAGACGAAGATATACCGTATATTCATTTTATATATTACGAGACATGAGGGAAGTATATCCTTGCGAGATTACTTATATAGATGGAGATATATATTAATTTTCTATACCACGAGACATTCATCTTAAAAGTGAAATATGTCCCTGAGAAATAACTTGTATAGATGGATATACTGTACTCTTCTTCCATATCACGTAACATTCATCGTAAGAGGGAAGTACGTGTATATATATATATATATATATATATATATATATATATATATATATATATATATATATATATATATATATATATCGCGAGACACGTAAGGCGTAAACATGAATCCGACTAGAGACGTCTGGAAACGAGATCCCGTAGTTATGAGAGGCAAATGGGGCGGGACATGTTTTCATCTTTAGCCGCGGAACAACGTTTTTATGGGTAGTGATGCGTTGTATATTGTCAAGAGCTGAGGCAAATCGTTTTCGTCACTGCGATGCGAAACGTTTTATCGCTGGAGATGGAAAAGGACATGTGAATGATAAAATTACCCAGAGGAGGATTTAATATCACCAACCCAAGAAATTAACACCCACTGACCACCTACTTCACACATTAATAGTACCTACGCCAGACGAACGTTAACGCCCGTCTCTTCTGCCTGCGGTGTTATCCTTTTCTCTTTCTCTCTCCATCTATGGCTGTAAACTTAGAAGACCGTCCCAAGTGCTTAAGGTGCAGCGGTCAGCACTTGTGTTATTGGCAATCCCCGGGTTATACAACTTACTGTACCCCCCTCCCTCCTGCCTCCCCCTGTTGCTTGGTATGTGGTTCACGTCGGATGGGAATCGAACCCGGCATGAAAAATGGTTAGGAGACAAGAACCGGCAGTAACCTATAAGACCCCCAGGTGTGGTGTGGGGGCCCTTGATGTGAATGAAGGTTTGCGAAGGCTCCTGTGCTACTGCTGCTGATGTTTCGATATTCTGCACGCATACTGTACACACACAAACAAACACACACACACACACACACACACACACACACATATTCATATTTCTGTACACAGTTTATGCTTTGGTCTTGGTACTTGAGTCTCACATGTCGAGGACGCTTGGAGACACACGACTCTTGAACGTGTCAGTCTAGAGGTCAGGGCCAAGGAAGTGTCAGTATAGAAGGTCAGGGCCAAGGAAGTGTCAGTCTAGAGGTCAGGGCCAAGAAAGTGTCAGCTAGAGGTCAGGGCCAAGGAAGTGTCAGTCTAGAGGTCAGGGCCAAGGAAGTGTCAGCTAGAGGTCAGGGCCAAGGACGTGTCAGTCTAGGAGGTCAAAGCCAAGGACATTCTGGGGTCCTTGACGTTACCTAACTTCGCCTCGACTAACTTCCCTCTCACACCCCGAGGAGACGCCGGCCCTCACCACAAACACAAACTCCCCTTCCAAGTGCTTAATTACAGTGAAAGTAACAGTAGTAAGTGTTTCCCCTCACCTCGCCTGCGTCAACCACAGCGTAACAACTAGTGTGTGATGCTGGCTACGTACATGACTATTAATAATGTTTCTTTCATCCATTAATATATAGTTTAGATCACCTGAAGATTAAACCTCCCTTAGCTTACTTCACCTTTATTAAGATTAACCACCTCAACGCTAACCTAACCTAACCTAACCACCTCAACGCTAACCTAACCAAACCCCCCTCAGGTAACGATAAGGTGTTTAATCCTCAGGTGAAAATAGCTTTGGGGGGCTAATCTTCAGGTGATCCCACAGCTTAGTTCAATTGACCATAGGAACCTACATCACTTCTCTCCCATTTCAACCAAACCATATTGATTGGCCCTCCTCTCCCTCATCCTCCTTTAAGGGGTTTCATTGGACCCTGTGAAACCTCTTCCTTCCACCAATCACGTGGTTTAAATGACCAGCAGGAACCCTAGCTCTCCCCCCCCTACCAGTCACCCCTCGTACCTCCAATTAGCGCTTAGCAAATGGCCAGTGTGTGTGTGTGTGTGTGTGTTGAGGTGGGTAACGCAGCAGGAGGAGGGACTCTCATCTCCCCCTTCAATCAGGAAGCATCAAATGGCCGTAATGGAAGCTCTATTGACCAACACCAACCCTCACCTCCCCTCTGAGCTGCCGATATTATGATCAGAATTATAAGTCAAGGTTCCTAATGGACCAATTTCCCTTTATCGGGCTTTTACCCCGCGGCCGCTCCGTCAACACTGGAGGCCCAACTGAGGCTTGGTAAACAGGCCCCGGGGAGCTGAGACTTCAACCACGGTGCTAACATACCACCACAACACACAACACGGCGACACCTGACACGACAACAACATCCTATAACACTAGACAACATAACACCATCGTCTCAGACTGTTTAATAATAATAATAATAATAATAATAATAATAATAATAATAATAATAATAATAATAATAATAATAATTATTATTATTATTATTATTACTCCTACGATTTTTTTTATAATTTTCTTCTTTCTTGCTCCATTCCCTCCCTCCCTCCCTCCCTCCCTCCCTCCCTCCCTCCCTCGCCAACAAGTTCTCCCAGCTAGACAATCAGGCGAGGCACTCTTGGTCTCCCACGTAGCCAAAGATATTGATAAAAGTCTGGCATCAACCTCTCCCTCTCCCAAGATTTCTCTCAGGGGGCTTCCCATCTCCTCACTCAATATATTGGTCTTTAATCACGGGGGCAGCTCCTCATATTGACGCTGCGGCATGATAGTAAATGACGTTTTAATTAATATTGATATGATTCAAAGTTCTTAATAATTTCACGATTCTCCTTCACTCTCTTTCGCCCGTTTGTGTAGTGAATTAAGTGAATCAAGTCTCTATGTCTGTTTATATCTGTTGACCTTCCCCCCTCTCGCAAATGTCTTAGTCAACGCTCCCAGATAATTTCCCAGCATATTTTTTTTTCAGTAATCTATCATACGCCCGGCAACACAGATGAGCCCGGATCAGACGTCAATCAAAAGCCAGCCAGTCGCCTGTTGCCAGTCGTCTGGTTTAACTATCACACAGTACGTCGGTGTATATGTTAGTCAAAGGAATTTATACAACAATTTCCTTAATAGAGGAATAAAGAGTAGAGTTGCTGAGTACATATAAGATATACGTTTAATTATATATAAGCTAGTGGGGGTATTAAAGTATATTAAATAAAGAAAACTTAGCCAGTATTTCAAACTACACCCAGTCAGTCTTGCTCGAGAAGATTTGCATACCCAGAGACTTTAAACCTAAATCACAGTAAAAACAAACATAAAAGAATTTAATTACGTACTACAAGGAGGTGAAGACATGACACTAACTCCGGGTAAACTCCAGGCAAATTTTCGCGGCTGTTGGTCTCACGTCTGGCATATCAACGCGTAGTCAGTCCACACACACACACACACACACACACACACACACACACACCTAACACACACACACACACACACACACCTAACACACACACACACACCCCCCGCCTAACCTAAACCAACCTACCCTATGCACACCATCACCTAACCAAACCTACCGGAGAGAGAGAGAGAGAGAGAGAGAGAGAGAGAGTTTTTACGCCCACTATAGAGTATTGAGGTCAAGCTATATGTTGTTTCCCGGCACCAGAGTAGGAAGCGTGGCCTCCATAATCTGAGTTATAAATCCTCTCGCCCACATGTTTCTCCTCTCCCTCCTCCTTCATCCCTACCTCGTCTTCCTCCTCCTCCTCCTCCGTCCCTACCTCGTCTTCCACCTCTTCCTCCTCCGTCCCTACCTCGTCTTCTTCCTCCCCCTCCACCGTCCTCATCGTCTCCTCTTCTTCTTCTTCCTCCTCCCCCGTCCCCATCCCGAATTATTCCTCCTTCTTTTCTATCTTCCCTGTTTCCTTCTCCACTTCTTCCTATACCTCCTCTTCCTCCTCTACCGTCCCTACCACCTCCTTGTTTATTGTCCCCTCGGCTCCCACCACCATCGCGAGTACTACAGACACTATCATCACCACTTATCATTCACCATCAGCACTATTATTACCATTATCAACTATCACCATCATCATCATCATCACCACAAGCGTTTATTATCACCATTATTAACCCTCACCAACATCATAATCTAATCGTTACCAACGTCACCATAAGCATTGTCATCATTATCAATCTTCATCATCATCTAACCAACACTATCCACATCATAAGCATTTTCATCACCATTATCAACTGTCACCTTCAATAACTATCAATATCACCGCCATTACCACCGTTCATTATCACCATCACCACACCTCACCATGAGCACTTTCGCCACCATTATCACCATCCCGCCATTTAATATCACCATTACCATCACCATGAGCACACTAAACCATGTCTACATATTACCCACGTCGGCCTGCCTTCCGTTCAGTTTTGCCAGACTTGTGGGCATTGAGTCTGAAAGCTGTTGTCTCCTCCTGGAAGCCATAAAACTGATTCTGGAAATGACCGTGTGACTATGGAAGCTGTAAACTGATTCTGGATATGACAGTGTGATTCTGGAAGCTGTAAACTGATTCTGGAAATGACCGTGTTATTCTGGAAGCTGTAAACTGATTCTGGAAATGACAGTGTGATTCTGGAAGCTGTAAACTGATTCTGGAAATGACCGTGTGATTCTGGAAGCTGTAAACTGATTCTGGAAATGACCATGTGATTCTGGAACCCTGTAAACTGATTATGGAAATTTTCCAGTGATTCGGGAAACTCTACACTGATTCTTAACGCTATAATTCGATTCTGGAAATTACTTTTTTGTGATTATAGAGCCGTAAACTGATTCTGGAAATGACCGTGTGATTCTAGAAACTATATACGGATTCTGGAAAAGACCATGTGAATCGGGAACCTCTAAACCGATTCTGAAAGTCATGATTCGCTTCTGAAAATGACTATGTGATACCGGAACCTCTAAACTGATTCTGGAAGCAACGACAGAATTCTTTAAAGCTGCTGTTTGACTCTGAAATTTATGATGCCACTCTGGAAACTGGAAGCTATGAGGCCGATCTGACCCCGTTTATTATAACTTGGTTCTGAACTTTGCAATCTGACTCAACACACTGACTGGAAGCTGCTATTTTATCCTGGAAGTTGGACTAATGTATCCTGGAAGTTGTTAATTAACCCTGGAAGATATGTATCAACCCTGGACGATGTGAATTAACCCTGGAGGTTTTTATTTAACCCTGGAAGATGTTATTTAACCCTGAAAGATGTTATTTAACCCTGGAAGTTTATAATTAACCCTGAAAAGTTGCTATATAATCCTGGAACTTTTGACTCTGAAAATTGCCATAATGAGTGAGGAAGTTGTGAGTCAATGTAAGTACTAAAGTTTATTCGACTCTCGGAAGTTGTGTTACTTTAAGGTCGGCCAAGATGTTATTTTGACCCATTGAAGTTCTCTGGTCTGAGTTACTTCTTGAGAGTGGATAGCGGAATCTGGCTATGGAAAACCCACCTGAATTCTGGATAGGGGGGAGGAACATTTTAAAATCCTATTATGGCGTATGAGAGTTCCAAACTGTACTGTATGTAGTGAGTTTCTGGGACGTGTGTGTATCAGAGATTATTATTATTATTATTATTATTAGGATATTGTAAGACGTTGTAAGGAGGTAGTACAGATATTTGACCGAATTAGATGCTACTGAACAGGTAAGCTAATAGTATAGTAAACTTATGCATTGGGTTATGTTATTGTAATGTAATTTAGTGATGTTTGTCTGGTTGGCTGCTGTTCTCGTTTGGTTTAGTTAGGTAGTTCCAGAAGACGTATGGTAGCTTTCGTTTCTTTGTATATCAATCCCATGTTGTCCTGGTAGCTGTATAATATAGCGGTGTTTTTTTTTTCTTGGTTTAAATGAAGATGTACGTAATTCTGGTTTAAACTGTGATATATCTCTCCACAAAGGTTACATTAAGTGCTGACAGGGGGAACCTTCAGAGCAAGCTAGTCAAAACAACATTAATCCACTAGTAGAAATGAGTGCCAGGAGTGCCAGTGCCAGCCGACGATTAAGAAATAAAACCAGGAATCGGAATGAGAAATTTTACGCGTAGTGCACAATTACGCTGTTTAGTTTACTCCCATTAAGACGTATACACACTATCCTCGATCTTGGATAGTACAGGACACATTTTGGGGAAGGTTAATGTTTATATCCCAGGATGGTGTGAGGCATCATTATAGCTGAAACATTTTAAACATTCTGGAGGATGTGATTTTATCGTCGATGTTAGGGGATTTCTGCATAGTTTCATTATCGGTGACGGAGACTTAACACTCACACACACACACACACACAGACACACTTGCCCCGGGTCCTCCCCAGTAAACGTTACCTACAAGCAGGGCGGTGCGTAGTTACCCTTAACAGGTTCTGAGGTGAAAATTTCTCCAGGGTAGTTATGTGCCAGCGAGGGAAGGCACGAAGCCATTCTAGGGGGTTAAAAATACCCTTATGCGTGGAGCGGCAGTATACCCGCTAAAATCCAATATGGAGGCGGCCATAGTGACGGTCGTGAACGATCCTCGGTACACATAAACATACAAAGTACCAAATATTTCTACAATCTATTTTTTTTTTCTATTAAAACGAACGTAATGAGAAGCACGGCGAGGCACCACAAGCGTCTGAATACAACACAACGGAATATAAAAAACTAATAAGTTATAAAAGTACTGGAATATACACAAAAGGACACACCCTCATTTAATTCACATAAAAAAGGAAGACACAGACTTTAAAAAAAAATATAAGCCATCTTTTACCACGAAGAAAGCGAGGTCTTTTTTCACCAGCCTCGTTGCTCCTTTTTTCACCACCCACCTCACCACCAACATTACCCCGTGCCACTATCTCAGCTCATGTAACAGAAAAGTACTACTTGAAGAAGAAAGAAGAAGAAAGAAGAAGAACTCCACTGCAAGACTTAATATGTGGAGAAGAGAAACGAATTAAGTTAATTTTTGTGTGCGCGTATTGAACGGATTAGAGATGATGCGGCGGGCAAGGGGACTCTGGCCCTTAAGACACGATGCCACAGGGACCAGAGTGCCACCTCCACCGACCTCTCTTTTCATGCGTGCCTCGACTCGGGGACGGAACGAGGGAAAACTTGGAAGAATGAGGGGGAGTTACAGCCCTTGTAGGACGAGAGCTGGGTTCAGAGTCTTTCAGGTGGGAGGGGAGGTAAAAGGTCTGTTAGAAGGGGAGTAAAGGGTCCTTCTAGGGGCGGGAGGAGTTTAGTAAAGGGTCTATGTGAAGGGGGAAGAGGAGTTACGGTATCTTTTAGGAGGGGGGTGGGGAGGGTGGAGTAAAGATTCCTATTGGGAGAAGGAGTAATGGATCCTATTAGGAGGAAGGAGTTAAATTAGGATTTTTCTATGGGTAAGGAAAGGTTAAAAGGCCTCACAGTGTGGAGGGGGAGGTGGGGGAGGTGGGGGGTAGGAAGAGGGGGTATCAGGGTCTTACTACAGGAGGAAGAGGGGCTTTCATCTTCACCTTACATCACAACCTTTCCCCCTCCCTCCTCTGTATGCATTGACTCAAGAGGTCCCTTTGTTATTGTTTTTGACTCCTTATTCAACGTCGTGTACAAAAGCGTTAAGAGATGGACTCGTGTAGATGGTGTTAAAAGGTGGGGGGGTGGAGGGGAAGGGAGGGAGAGTGGAGGGAAGTGGAGAGGGGAGGGAGAAGAGGAGGGGGAAAGAGAGGAAGATGTGGGAGGGGGTAGGTAATGCAGCTGCTCCTTGGCACCTTATATACGTTTGCCATCACACACACAGAAGAGGTTAAAAATGACATCACACAACAGAAGGAGTTAAATATGGCAACAAAGAAGAACAGTTGGGTTAAAAATAGCAACGGGAAAGAGACGTGCGTTAAATATGGCAACAAAGAGGAGTGGGTTTAAAATGGCCACAGGAAAGAAGAGTGGGTTAAAAATGGCAACACACAAGGCGTTAAAAATGGGCCACAGGGAAGAGCAGTAAGAGGTGCCAATGGGGGAGGTAACGCATCACCCCGCTCTTTTGTTTTAGTTACCCATTAAGGTGAACTGATAACAAAAGAAAACTGACCCTAATGGTTAAAAAATATATACTAAAACACACAATATATATTTACAATCAGATGAAATAAAATCCCCCCAAAACAAAATCCCTACCCCTAAAAAATCCCTAGACGTTATCAGCCGGGGAAACACAAGTCCGTTTCTCCCTGCCGCCCGACGCCATGAAAACGAAAAAGATGATATATGTTATTGGTTTGAGATAATCACAACTAATATCGTAAAACTACCCCCTCACCCGTCTCCCTCCTTCCTCTCTCCCCCACCTCCCCCTCCCCTCTCCCACCCACGGGGCCAAGTTGCCGAAATACACCAGGAGTACAGATGGTCTAAATTCCCGCCCCTCCACAGAGAGAAAGTAATCCTAAACGCAATCGAGAACTTGGCACTGTCTTGGCCCCTCCTCTCTCTTCCCCCGCCGTCGTCCTGCTCCTCTTCCTCTTCTTCCGTCTTCTTCCTATTTCCCTTTTCCTCCCTCTCCTCTTTCCCTTCCTTCTTCCTCCTCCTCTTCTTTCTCCTCTTTCCCTTCCTCCCTCTTCTTCCTTCGTTACCCTTTTCCTCCCCTCCTCTCTCCCCACCTCCCCGTGAGAAGGACTCGTGCCGGAGCCTCGGTGCCTATATGAGATTGGAAACATAAAAAGAGAAGAAAGCAAAAAAGGAAGAAGTGATAAAACTTTTAATAACGGAGCAAGATGGAGACGGATGGAGGAGGAGGAGGAGGAGGAAGAGCAGGAGGAAAAAGAATGGTGGGGAGAATGGAAGAGGAGGTATGAAGAGGAGAATGTGTGAGGAGGAGGTAGGAAGAGGAAGAAGGATATATGTGGAGGCAGAAGAAGAAGAAGAAGAAGAAGAAGAGGAGGAGGAGGAGGAGAAGAGGTGGTTAACTCAGAAACGTGAGATCCCAGTACACGTAACTACTTCTCTCTAATATAATTGGCTCGTGATGAGGGAACTCGTGAGGCCTAGAGTAATTATGTAGTACCTCACCTGCCAGCCACTAGCCTAGCCCCTTGCCAGCCCCAGCACTCCAGTTAAGTCCCCATTCAGCCAGCTCCCAGCCTTCTTGTCAGCCCCCCCAACCCTTCTGTTAATCCCGGCCCTCCAGCCCCCTAGCCCTCAATGTCTGGCAAAATAATAATAATAATAATAATAATAATAATAATAATAATAATAATAATAATAATAATAATAATAATAATAATAAGAAGAACAGCTTGGAATTTCAGTTCCGTTTTCTATGGCAGTAAGACAAAATAATCCAACACTATCTGCCTTAACTTTTCGACGCACCATCAATTACCCTCAACTTCTTAAACCCTTATCTACTTAACGTCTGAAAGCTGTGTGTGTGTGTGTTTAGGTCAGCCTTGGCGAGGAATGGTATAAAAACTTGACACACACACACACACACACACACACACACACACACACACACACACACACACACACACACACACACACACACACACACACACACACACACACACACACACACACACACACACACACACACACACACACACACACACACACACACACACACACACACACACACACACACACACACACACACACACACACACACACACACACACACACACACACACACACACACACACACACACACACACACACACACACACACACACACACAAGAAAGTCTCCGGCCATCGTACATCATAACACAGTGTTTACCAGCAACAGGTCAAGAGTGTGGTGGCCTTCTCTGTTTACTCTGTGTCTTAACTACCTCACCTCCCCCTCACCTCCCCAAGTCATGCTGAGTGTAAAGAGTCATTGTATAATTAACAGATTCAAGGCTACATTTTTTTTCATTTAACCATAATTTTTCATATTTGTTTTAATTTTAATTTTTAAACGCCCGAGTCTTCATGCTCCTCCCATCACGCTCTTCACGCTCCTCCCAGATTAATCACTACCATGCTCTTCACGCTCCTCCCAGGTTAATCACTACCATGATCTTCATGCTCCTCCCAGGTTATAATCACTACCACGCTCTACAGGCTCCTCCCATCAAGCTCTTCACGCTCCTCCCAGGTTATAATCACTACCATGCTCTCCACCACCACGCTCGCTCTTCACGCTCCTTCCACTGTGATTTAAGAGGTGACAATTTAGCTTGGGATATGGAGAGGCGTCGATTTGCGGGGGCACCATTGAATTATAACCACTACAGGGCGAACAGGAAGACTATGAAAGGGGGGGGAGGAGAGAAGAAGAAAAGGAAGACAAGATTAGAAAAGAAGAGGAAGAAGAAGATTACGAAAGAAGAGGAAAAAGAAGAGACGATTAGGAAAGAAGATAAATAGTAATAATAAGAAAATGAGGAAGATTAAGACAGAAGAAGAAAATGAAGAAGATTAGGACAAAAGAAGAAAATAAAGAGAAGATTAGGGAAGAAGAGGAAAGGATTAAAAAAAGAGGAAGAAAATAAGACAAATGAGATAATACTCGGGTTAAGTCAAGTCCAAATGAGTGAAATAATAAACTGTAGACAAGAGAGGTGATAGGAGGAAGAAAGGTTAAGGAAGGAAGGAAGGAAATATGGAAGGAAGGAATGAATGAAGGAAAGAAGGAATGGAGGAAGGAAAGAAGGAAGGAAGGAAGGAAGGAAGGAAGGAAGGAAGGAAGGAAGGATACGAAGGATACGTCAATACCACAGTAACCTCACCACCAAACACACACAGGAGCCTCACCACCACACACAAGCCTCACCACCGCACACACAGCCACACACACACACACACACACACACACACACACACACACACAGGAGCCTCACACACACACACACAAGCCTCACCACACACACACACACACAGGAGCCTCACCACACACACACACACACACACACACACACACACACACACACACACACAGGAGCCTCACCACACACACAGGAACCTCACCACATCACACAGGAGCCTCATCACACACAGGAGCCTCATCACACACAGGAGCCTCACACACACACAGGAGCCCCCATCACACGAGCCCCACACACACACACAGGCCCCCACACAACACACAAGCCCCACCACACACACACACACAGGAGCCCCCACCACCACCACCACACCCACCACACACACACACACACACACACACACACAGGAGCCTCAACACACACACACAGGAGCCCATCACACACAGGAGCCTCACCACACACACAGGGAGCCCCATCACACGAGCCCTCACCCCACACACACAGGAGCCTCACCACACACACAGGAGCCTCACCACACACACAGGAGCCTCACCACACACACAGGAACCTCACCACATACACAGGAGCCTCATCACACACAGGAGCCTCATCACACACAGGAGCCTCACCACACACAGGGGCGGTGAGTAACCCAATGATGACAGATTAACGCTGAATGCTACTCACACTCGGGAGGGAACCTGCAACCTAATTGGGGGAGAAGGTCGCGCCTGCATTCACATTAACAGGAAGGTTGGCCTGGCCTGGTCTGACATGACCTGCACCACTACCAGTACCACTAAATGAGGAAGGGTGGACTGTACCTGCACTGGAGGAAGGTTTGCCTGGTCTGACCTGCATAGGAGGACGGTGCATGGTCTGACCTGCAGTATAGTAAGGTTGGTCTGACCTGACCTGCACGGGAGTAATGTTATCTGGCCTGACCTGACTTGCCCTGGAGTAATGTTTATCTGGCCTGACCTGCTCTGGAGTAATGTTTATCTGGCCTGACCTGTACTATAATAAGATTGGCCTGACCTGACTTGCCCTGGAGTAATGTTTATTTGACCTGACCTGCCCTGGAGTAATGTTTATCCGACCTGACCTGCACCAGAGTAGGGTATCTGGCCTGCGTCAACATAACATACATAAGAGACTCGAGTTGACCAGAATCAGAGTAGGAAGGTCTGTTACTCTCTCTCAGTGTTAAGAGTAAGTGGTGAACATCCTACCAAAATTGGAGTAAGGGAGACATGACACTACAGAATTATTAAAGTAAGCATCTCAGGCTTCCCATAATTAGAGTAGGGAGGTTTAATCATCTGGGTAAGTACATTAAACCTACACATAAGAGTAAGGAGGTTTAATCATGAGTAAACAAATTAAACCTACACATAATTAGAGTAAGGAGGTTTAATCATCAGAGTAAGCACCTTGAACCAACCAATAATTAGAGTAGGGAGTTACCTGAAGCTTCACCACATTAAGAGTAGCGGGTTAAGGCAACGTAGAGGAGGACCTAGACTAGATCCACCTGTACCCTTACATGAGAGGGCCGTGTGGTCTGCCTAACCCCTCACTACGGCCTTCTGAGGTTCACGTATTAACCAATAGTCATTTAGGAGGACTGGCCTGTACCAAGACCACATGATGATCTGGCCGGTAACATCTGAAGAGGGTCTAGCCTGTAACATCTGAAGGGCTGGCCTGTACTAAGATCACCTGTAGAGCTGGCCTGTAACTAAACCTAGAGAAGGCCCGGTTTGCTACAAGACTAGAGAAAAAGACCTGGCCTACACCAACGATAAAATATAGGAACTGGCCTGCATTTTCAATAGTGGAGGGCGCGTGGCCTGCACTAAAAACACTGCCAAAAATATGAAACATTACCAAACCATTGTCTGCAACAGTACCAGAGTATGACCTGCTTTACTGTTAGAGTGTGACCTGCACTACCACTATAGTAGAGCGTGGCCTGCACCCCTAAAAGAGTACAGTCTGTGCTAGCACTAGAATGAGGCCTGCATAACCACAAGAGCCTGACCAGCACCACAACAAGAGCAAAGCCCACACTATAATTAAAAAGTGGCCTGCATCACCACTACAGCGTGGTCAGTACCACCATCAGAACGCGGCCTGCACCCCTTCCAAAGTGCGACCTGCACCACCACTTGTACACAGCCTGCACCACCACCAGAGCACGGCCTGCACGGTGAGGTAGGAAAGGTTGACCCTGCGTGAGGCGGACAGGACGGCTGTGGGCCTATTGATCCATCCTTCACACACACACACACACACACACACACACACACACACACACACACACGGCAGTACATAGTGCTGTTGCTGTTTTGGTGGTGGTAGTGCTGTTTTCATGGTGCTGTTACTGTACTGCTGTTCCGCTCATCACCTTGGACACAGCATCACCACTGTGTCCACTTCTAACACGGACACACTTGAGTGACACATTTTCCCCGGACATTGACAAGAGGACATCAGTAGATTATGATGTCCAACAGAGTGAACCCAGGAACTATAGTGGAGTGAGTGAGTGAGTGAACGAAGAAGATAGTGAGTGAAATAAATGAATGAATGAAGCAAGTGAATGAATCAAGTCCTGTCAGGTGAAGACAAAACAACACACAGACATCACTATACCTTAACAGTTGAACCGACGGCGTAAGTCCCTCACTAGACACCCACCTGTGAAAGACAACAATAAAAACTATTAGATATACCGTCATTAACTATACAAATTATATATATATGAATACATGCCATTCAAATTTGACACACATACATACAAACAAACATATACACACCCCTCCCCACAGAACTTGTACCTCCCCACACGAAGCCCACACCTTGTCACGGTCACGTACGGCCTATTCATTACCTACAGCGGCCAGAGGACATACAGGCCTATACCACACACAGGGGCGGTACCTTGAAAACAACCCCTCGACCATTGGCACATAAGGGCCCTTTCCTTCTCCTTGTGGTTATTTCCTTCTTGAAATGAAAAGGTTAAGTTGATGGATTAAAAATAGGAAAGGAGAGGGGAGGGGAGGGAGGGGAGGGGAGGGTAAGGAGGGAGGGAGGGGAGGGAGGGAGGGAGGAGGGTGGAGGGAGGTTAAGGGAGGAGGGTAAGGAGGGAGGGTAAGGGGAGGGGAGGGAGGGGAGAAGGGTAAGGGAGGTAAGGGAAGGAAGAAGAGGGAGGAGAGGAGGTCAACACTTTTCCGAGTTTGATATGTATATGTATATGTGTGTGTATTATATGTATGTATTATATGTATGTGTGTAGGTGTATGTATGTGCGTAAGGCCACCGTGACTTCAGAACCCCCCATCAGACACACCTGCCAATAGGAGTCGACCATGACGTCAACCTGCCTGGCACTGGTCAAACGTGCCACTCACGACCCTACACCTCTTGGCTAACCAGAGACCGTGATAACAGTGACCTCGGGCGGCAGCAACGCAAGTCCGTTTCTATAATATAATATTATATATTTAATCACTCTTCATTTATCATCGCTATTATGTTTGCTCATCAATATATATTTATGTATATCATTGTTTGTATACCTACTGTCTATGTGTACATTGTATACCTGCACTGTCTATGTGTACATTGTATACCTGCACTGCCTATGTGTACATTGTATACCTGCACTGTCTATGTGTACATTGTATACCTGCACTGTCTATGTGTACATTGTATACCTGCACTGTCTATGTGTACATTGTATACCTGCACTGTCTAGTGTACATTGTATACCTGCACTGTCTATGCACATTGTATACCTGCACTGTCTAGGTGTACATTGTATACCTACACTGTTCATGTGTACATTGTATACCTGCACTGTCTATGTGTACATTGTATACCTGCACTGTCTATGTGTACATTGTATACCAGCGCTGTCTATGTGTACATTGTATACCTGCACTGTCTATGTGTACATTGTATACCTGCACTGTCTATGTGTACATTGTATACCTGCTGTCTATGTACATTGTATACCCCTGTCTATGTGTACATTGTATACCTGCGCTGTCTATGTACATTGTATACCTGCACTGTCTATGTGTACATGTATACCTGCACTGTCTATGTGTTTGTATACCTGCGCTGTCTATGTGTCATTGTATACCTGCGCTGTCTATGTGTACATTGTATACCTGCTGCCATGTGTACATTGTATACCTGCACTGTCTATGTGTACATTGTATACCTGCACTGTCTATGTGTGCATTGTATACCTGCACTGTCTATGTGTACATTGTATACCTGCACTGTCTATGTGCATTGCATACCTGCGCTGTCTATGTGCATTGTATGCGCTGTCTATGTGTACATTGTATACCTGCACTGTCTATGTGCATTGTATACCTGCACTGTTCATGCGCATTGTATACCTGCGCTGTCATGTGTACATTGTATACCTGCACTGTCTATGTGTACATTGTATACCTGCACTGTCTATGTGTACATTGTATACCTACTGTCTATGTGTACATTGTATACCTGCACTGTCTATGTGTGTACATTGTATACCTGCGCTGTCTATGTGTACATTGTATACCTGCACTGTCTATGTGTACATTGTATACCTGCACTGTCTGGGTGTTGACCTGCACTGTCTATGTGTACATTGTATACCTGCACTGTCTATGTGTACATTGTATACCCGCACTGTTCATGTGCATTGTATACCTGCGCTGTCTATGTGTACATTGTATACCTGCGCTGTCTACGTGTACATTGTATACCTGCGCGCTGTATAGTGTACATTGTATACCTGCGCTGTCTATGTGTACATTGTATACCTGCACTGTCTATGTGTACATTGTATACCTGCGCTGTCTATGTGTACATTGTATACCCGCACTGTCTATGTGCATCATACCTGCGCTGTTTATGGTACTTTGTATACCTGCACTGTTCAGGTGTACATTGTATACCTGCGCTGTCTAGGTGTACATTGTATACCCGCACTGTCTATGGTACATTGTATACCGCTGTCTATGTACATTGTATACCTGCACTGTCTATGTGTACATTGTATACCTGCACTGTCTATGTGTACATTGTATCGTGGCATATTGCATACCTGCACTGTCTATGTGTACATTGTATACCTGCGCTGTCTATGTGTACATTGTATACCTGCACTGTCTATGTGTACATTGAATATTATCTGCGTACATTGTCACCTGCACTGTCTATGTGTACATTGTATACCTGCGCTGTCTATGTGTACTGTATACCTGCACTGTCTATGTGTACATTGTATACCTGCGCTGTTTATGTGTACATTGTATACCTGCACTGTCTTGTGTACATTGTATACCTGCACTGTCTATGTGTACATTGTATACCTGCGCTGTCTATGTGTACATTGTATACCTGCATTGGTCTATGTGTACATTGTATACCTGCACTGTCTATGTGTGCATACATTGTTCGCGCTGTCTATGTGTACATTGTATACCTGCACTGTCTATGTACATTGTATACCTGCACTGTCTATGTGTACATTGTATACCTGCACTGTCTATGTACATTGTATACCTGGCTGTCTATGTGTACATTGTATACCTGCACTGTCTATGTGACATTGTATACCTGCACTCTATGTGTACATTGTATACCTGCGCTGTCTATGTGTACATTGTATACCTGCACTTTATGTGTACATTGTATACCTGCACTGTCTATGTGTACATTGTATACCTGCACTGTCATGTGTACATTGTATACCTGCACTGTCTATGTGTACATTGTATACCTGGCTGTCTGGTGTACATTGTATACCTGCACTGTCTGTGTACATTGTATACCTGCACTGTCTATGTGTACATTGTATACCTGCACTGTCTATGTGTACATTGTATACCTGCGCTGTTCATGTGTACATTGTATACCTGCACTGTCTATGTGTACATTGTATACCTGCACTGTCTATGTACATTGTATATATTCTGTTATTGTTATTGTTATGTATATTATGCTGTCTATGTGTACATTGTATACCTGCACTGTCTATGTGTACATTGTATACCTGCATCTGTGTACATTATACCTGCCTGTCTATGTGTACATTGTATATCTATGTGTACATTGTATACCTGCTGTCTATGTTTGTATACTGCATGTCTGTGTGTACATTGTATACCTGCACTGTCTATGTACATTGTATACCTGCACTGTCTAGGTGTACATGTATACCTGCACTGTCTATGTGTAACACACACACTGTCTATGTACATTGTATACCTGCACTGTCTATGTGTACATTGTATACTTGTCTATGTACATTGTATACCTGCACTGTGTCTATATACAATGAATTAATGTGAATTTTATAACGATTTTAATAATAAATATCCATCTATCTATTTGTGTATCTATTAAAATGTTTATTTATCTGACTGTTTATCATCGATCTATCTATTTATCTACCTATCATATCCATCCACCTATCTGGCTACCTATCTGTCTATCCATCCACCTATCTGGCTACCTATCTGTCTATCCATCCACCTATCTGGCTACCTATCTTCTATCCATCCACCTATCTGGCTACCTATCTGTCTATCCATCCACCTATCTGGCTACCTATCTATCCATCCACCCTGTCTACCTCTCTCTATATCCATCCACCTATCTATCCTATCTGTCTATCCATCCACCTATCTGGCTACCTATCTGTCTATCCATCCACCTATCTGGCTACCTATCTGTCTATCCATCCACCCTATCTGACACCTATCTGTCTATCCATCCACCTATCTGGCTACCTATCTGTCTATCCATCCACCTATCTGGCTACCCATCTGTCTATCCATCCACCTATCTGGCTACCTATCTGTCTATCCATCCACCTATCTGGCTACCTATCTGTCTATCCATCCACCTATCTGGCTACCTATCTTTCTGTCTATCTACAAGCAAATTGTAACTCAATTTTGCCATTAAAGTTGTTAAACCAAAACTACCTCTCTCTATCTATCTATCAATATAACTATCGATCTATTTGTCTACACCGTCCGTCTATCAATCCACTCAACCATTTGTCTATCTTTAAGTCTATCGCTCTCGGAATACGTCAACGAACTGGTCACTTTCACTCGCTCCAGGCAGAGTGTGTGTGTGTGTGGTGAGAGTGTGTGTGTGTGTGTGTGTGTGGGGGCGCATCATCACTGGCCCAGATAAGACCTATATATCCCTCCCCTCCCCATCTTTTCCTCGGATATTTGTGAAGCAGTTGGGGACGTTTACGACCCCACAGAACTACATTTCCTGCCGGAGGAAGACAGAATGCAGCACTACCACCACCACCAGCAGGACATCCGGACCGTGCAGCACTACCACCACCAGCAAGACGTGCAGCATCTACAACCAGCAGCGCAGGACGTGCAGCACTACACCAGCAGGACGTGCAGCACTACCACCACCAGCAGACGTGCAGCACTACCACCAGCAGGACGTGCCACTACCAGCAGCAGGACGTGCACTACCACCACCAGCACAGGACTTGCAGCACTACCACCACAGCAGCAGGACTTGCAGCACACCACCAGCAGCAGGACGTGCCACTACCACCACCAGCAGGACGTGCAGCGCATACCCACCCAGAGGACGTGCAGCACTACCACCAGCAGGACGTGCGCCACCACCACCACCAGCAGGACGTGCAGCACTACCACCACCACCAGCAGGATGCCGTTCTACCACCACCAGCAGGACGTGCAGCACTACCACCCACCAGCAGGACGTGCCAGCACTACCACCACCAGCAGCGGGACGCAGCATACCACCATCAGCAGGACGCGCAGTACTACCACCACCAGCAGGACGTGCCTTTACCACCACCAGCAGCAGGACGTACGCACTACCACCACCACCAGCAGGACGTAGCACTACCACCATCAGCAGGACGCGCACACGCAGCAGCAGGACGTACGCAGCACTACCACCACCACCAGCAGGACGTGCAGCACTACCACCACCACAGCAGGACGTGCAGCACTCACCACCACCAGCAGGACGTGCAGCACTACCACCACCAGGACGTGCAGCACTACCACCACCAGCAGGCGTGCAGCACTACCTCCACCGCAGCAGGACGTGCCATCCTCCACCAGCAGCAGGACGTGCAGCACTACCACCATCAGCAGCAGGACGTGCGCATCACCACCAGCAGCAGGACGTGCAGCACTACACCACCAGCAGCAGGACGTGCAGCACTACCACCGCAGGACGTGCAGCACTACCACCACCACCAGCAGGACGTCGGCACTACCTCCACCACCACCAGGACGTGCAGCACACCTCCACCAGCAGCAGGACGTGCAGCACTACCACCACCAGCAGGACGTGCCATCTACCACCACCAGCAGGATGTGCAGCACTACCACCACCACCAGCAGGACGTGCAGCACTACCACCACCAGCAGCAGGACGTGCAGCACTCACCACCAGCAGGACGTGCAGCACTACCACCACCAGCAGGACGTGGCCTCCCACCACCAGCAGGACGTGCAGCACTACCACCACCAGCAACAGGACGTGCAGCACTACCACCAGCAGCAGGACGCACTACCACCACCAGCAGCAGGACGTGCAGCACTACACCACCAGCAGCAGGACGTGCAGCACTACCACCACCAGGACGTGCAGCACCACCACCAGGAGCAGGACGTGCAGCACTACCACCAGCAGCAGCAGGACGTGCAGCACTACCACCACCAGCAGGGACGTGCAGCACTACCACCACCAGCAGCAGGACGTGCAGCACTACCTCCCAGCAGCAGGACGTGCAGCACTACCACCACAGGCAGGACGTGCAGCACTACCACCACCAGCAGCAGGACATACGCATTACCACCACCACCATCAGGACGTGCAGCACTACCACCACCAGGAACGTGCACTACCACCAGCAGCAGGACATGCAGCACTACCACCACCACCAGCAGGACGTAGCGCACTACCACCAGCGGACGTGCCACTACCGCACCACCAGCAGGACGCATCACCACCCCAGCAGCAGGACGTGCCTCTACCACCAGCAGCAGGACGTACGCTACCACCACCACCAGCAGGACGTGCAGCACTCCACCACCAGCAGGACGCAGACTACCACCAGCAGGACGTACGGCACTACCTCCACCACCAGCAGGACGTGCCTTCACCACCACCACCAGCAGGACGTGTAGCACTACCACCACCAGGACGTGCAGCACTCCCCACCACCAGCAGGACTGCAGCACTACCACCACCACCAGCAGGACGTGCAGCATACTACCACCACCAGCAGGACGTGCCTACACCACCAGGACGTGCCATTCACCCCACCACCAGTAGCAGGACGTGCAGCACTACCTCCACCACCAGCAGGACGTGCGCTACCACCACCACAACAGGACGTGTAGCACTACCACCACCAGGACGTGCAGCACTACCCCACCACCAGCAGGACGTGGCACTACCTCCACCAGCAGGACGTACCACTCACCTCCACCAGCAGGACGTGCCACTACCTCCACCAGCAACGGACGTGCAGCACTACCACCACCAGCAGCAGGACGTGCAGCTACCACCACCAGGAGCAGGACGTGCAGCACTACCACCACCAGGAGCAGGACGTGCACCACTACCACCACCAGGAGCAGGACGTGCAGCACCACCACCACCAGCAGGACGTGCACCACCACCAGTGGGCGTGCAGCACCACCACCACCAGCAGGACGCACTACTACCACCAGCAGGACGTGCAGCACCACCACCAGCTGTTAGCAGGACCCCAGTGGAGAACTCAATAGTGACTGTATCCTCCACAGGTCAAGAGAACCCTGCCAGCCTGCACCACACCCACGTCACCCCCTCCCCCCCATCACGACCCAAATTTTGGGGTAACCTCTCTCTCTCTCTCTCTCTCTCTCTCTCTCCTCTCTCTCTCTCTCTCTCCTCTCTTTTCTCTCTACACAATACTTGAACAACACACACACACACACACACACACACACACACACACACACACACACACACACACACACACACACACCCCTCCATTCCTTAACGTATTACAAGTATCGTCACGCAGACCCAGTACCGTATACTTACAGCTATTGATCCAAGGAAGGGCAAATTCTCACACACACACACACATATGCGTGAGTGATCCTTAAAATCCATAGCATTACGGGACGCCCACGCATGCAACGGTGCGTTAGTTACGAGGTCTTCCAAGACACGCACGTTGTGGCGCACCTGTGTTACCTGCGTCTGTAATGTGACCTGGTTTTAATTTTATTTTTTTACGCACTCACGCAACGACACACGTACACGAACACACTCCCTCGATCACGAAAAATACGCACTAATGCTACAACGCGCTCACATTAACACCCCTCATTCGTCTGCACTAAGTAACGCACTCACGCAACGTTTCACCCACAATTTACACAAATACTCAAGCACGCCCATGGAATCAGTCACACACACACCTATACAAATATACACACAACTATACAAACACACACACACACATACGCACACCAATGTACTCAACGCACCTAAACACAACCAACATTAGGCATACGAGGATACGAGGAACCGCTAATGATCCAACCAGTCATTTTGTGGTCGCCGCCTCCTTATGTCCCGGGACGGTCCTACCACCAGTCAGGTCCAGGTCTGGTGTGAGAATCGGTACACATGGTCCAGTCATCGAAACACCTGTTATGGGATTCGATATACCTAATGTAGGATTCGGTTCATTTTGACAAGGATTCGATCCATCTGAAGTGGTTTATGGATACCTGGTGTGAATTTCGGATACCTGGTGTGAGTTTCGGATACCTGGTGTGAGTTTCGGATAAAAATAAACAACCTGGTGACCTTCCCTACTAACGCCTGGTGACCTCCCCTACTAACGCCTGGTGACCTCCCCTACTAACGCCTGGTGACCTACCCGGGGCGTCACCAGCAGGAAGAACAAGAGGGCAACTTTCCCTCAACGCTTTTCTTCTCAAGTTGTGTAAACAAAAATTTTCTCGAAAAATTTTTCACCAAAGTTTTCTGGCGTGTGGAAACCTCATTTGGCGACTGAGGTTTACAGGACTACCCACGCTTTACACGCCCGCACGCCCACCCACTCACTCACCACAGCCGACCACCCACTCACTCACCACAGCCACCCACCCACTCACTCACCCCAAAAACCCATCCACCCACCCATTCATCCCAGCCGCCCTCTCACCCCAAACACCCACCCACTCACTCATTCCACCCCAGACACCTACTAACACCTACTCCACCCACTCACACCATTCATTCACCCCACACACTCCATCCATTCATTCAATTCCACACACTCACCCATTCATCTGGCTCCCCACACGCTCACCCATTCATTCACCCCACACATCTACCCACTCATTCACTCACACCAGCCGCCCACCCGCCCACTCACTCACCTCAGCCGCCCACCCATCCACCCCATAACATAATCTCTCTTATAAATAATTACACCAAATCTATGGAATAAAAGTGACCCGGAAATAATTAATAGCTAAATCTGCAATGTTATGATGGCCGAACGACAAACGCTGCTATTTGCTATTTAATATCTTTTTGCACGTTTATGTCATACTAGCAGCCTTTACTAGTCGCCAAATTATGATGTTATACTAGCTGATTGAAGATACGGACTTGTGGTAGGCTGAGGTTACAACCACCATCATCATTACCACAATCCTGACCTATTACCACAACCATTACTACTACCACCACCACCACCCCCACCACAAACACCACTACCAAAACCACCACCCAAACCTATCATAATCCACCACACCACAACCACAGGCTACTACTACAACCATTAATCATAACCCACAACCTTTATACTTACCCACAACCACCACAACCCTCACCACAAATACTACATTATCCAAACCCACCCCTCACCACCACACTGACCCCCGCCTCCCATCCCCACCAGTAGCCCTAGGAGGGGGTGGTGGTGGCGGCAAGTGACAGGCCCAACAAACTAACACTTCCCTCGCAAATTAATTCCTTACTCACGCAATCACCATCAACAAAAGACCTCTGAGTTTTTCCCTCTAAAGTTTTGACTCGAGACAATCTGTTCCACTCGACCCTTAAACGAGACAAACTAATCATTCCCAGTCAGGAGTAAATCAGCGTGGCGGGGGGCGGAGGGGTGGGGGCGAGGGGTGGGGGGGCGAGGGGTGGGGGCAGGGGTGGGGGCGAGGGGTAGGGACGAGGGAAGAAGGGGAAGGTGGGGGCGAGGGGTGGGGGGGCGAGGGGTGGGGCGAGGGGTGGGGGCGGAGGGGTAAAGGCGAGGGGTGGGGCGAGGGGTACAAGGAGGGGTAGGGGCGAGGGGTAGGGGGAAAGGGGGGTAGGGGAGAGGGGATTGGGAAGGAGGAAAAGGAGGAGGAGTAAGGAAGGAGACGGTTAAGTTTGGAATGGGGGAGGAATAAAAGGGGGAAGAGGTTATGTTTTGGGAGGGGATGGTATGGGTTAGGGGGAGGAGGGAGTGAGCGAGAAGGAAGGAATAGGATAGGAGGGGGAAGTGTGGGAGGGAAAAATAAAAGGGAGAAGGATGCAATGAGGGAAGTATATGAGAGGAAAGGATAGAGGTGGTAGGGAGAGGGAAAGAAGAGGAGAAAGGGGGGGGGAGGGGAAGAGAAAGGGGGGAAGAGAGGAAGACGAAGGGAAGTGACTGGTAATAGGGAGGAGGAGAGACGCTAACAAACAATGAGAGTAAGGTGGAAGAGGGAGGGAAGGAGGGGGGGAAGGAGGGGGGGGGTATCAGGAAGGGTGAATGAGATGTTTGTGAGCGTGTGAGTACGATGACACCCACCTGCTCACACGGGCTCACAATTATTATCGTTTCGGGGTACAGTCTTGTCGTGTGCTGCTCATAATTCAGAGGGGGAGGAGGAGGCAGGATAGGAAGGGGGAGGAAGAGGCAGTATAGGAAGAGGAGGCAGCATAGGAGGGGGACGGAGAAGGGCGAAAAAAGATAATGGAGAGAGTAGAACACGAGGAGGAAGAATAACCTTGAAGGATAATGAAGAGGAGAAGGGGAAGGGGTAGAGTACGAAGAGGAGGAAGAGGAGGCAAAAACAATTAAGAGGAGGAAGAAGAACGTGAGGTGAAAGAAGAAACGGGTAAGATAAAAAAAATAATCAAATGAACAATGAGCAAAATGAGGAGAAATAATGAATACTTGTAAAGGTAACATTAAAAATAAAAGTGAGAGAGAGTGTGTGTGTGTGTTCTAGTGAAAGAGTGTGTGTTGCAGCGAAAGCGGGTGCGAGTTCATAAGAGTGAGAGTTGCAGTGAAGGCGAGAGTGAGAAGAAAAGTGCTGGGTCAGCCGTCCTCACCCAAGCGGCCACCACTAAACCCAGCTTTGATCGCCTCATACTGTGCCTGTGTCTCGCTAACCACAGGAGAGTGTTAGCTAATAAAACACACACACACACACACACACACACACACACACACACACACACACACACACACACCGTCTGAGCCTATGAATCTGAAAGACCCGCCATTGCAATAACGCCCACAAACCACTTTTGCATACCACCCTACCCACCACCCACAACCCACCTCGCATACCCCTCCTAACCAATTCTTGCAGGCACAACACCTCCCCCCCACCCCCTCCGCACGCACAAGGTCCACTATACAGAACAAAGCGGGTCGTAGTGACGTAGGGACTGAGGGGCGGAGCGTGCCTGTAGGGGTCATAAGAGAGCCTCGGACACCGTAAATAAAAAGCAGCCTGCCCGACCACCACCACGCTCACCCTCTATAACGCGACACTGGAAAATTGAGGCTGAAATTAGTTTAGCGTTGAGTCGCAGTGCAGCTGTCTCATCATGCGTGCCACCTCCCCATGGCTCTATGAGGGGCCCAAACACCTCACCTCTCCCTCCCCTCACTAGCTACGGGGAATAGTTCCTTACTGTAATGGGGAATGAGGCAAGAGGGGGGAAGGGGGTGTACATGTCTCTTGGGGTACTCACCACCAAAGGGGTATGTTTAATGCAATGATGAAGGAGAGAGAGAGAGAGAGAGAGAGAGAGAGAGAGAGAGAGAGAGAGAGAGAGAGAGAGAAGTAATACTCAGTAGGGAGGATGACAGCCACTGACTACCTGTTGGACAAATGAGAAGTGATGAAGCCCGCGATACTAAGGCACTCCCTGGAAAGTGCTACTATAAAACACCAGGCAGTGCCACCCACCAGGGAAGATTAAGTAGTTCCCGCAGAGAAGGCAAGAGACCAGTGCCAGTAGGGAGGGCCACACCAAGCGGGGAGAGGACACTGCTAGTAGGGATGAAAAGAAAGTGCCATTAAAGAAGACCAAACAGTGACACTTGATGACTCGCCCAGTGCCACTAGACAATGTAGTGAGTGTCTGTATGAGGGAGGGAGGGAGGGAGGACGGCGGTTGTAAGGGAACAAGAGAGGGAGGGAGGAAGAGTGGGAAGGGGGAGTTTGTCTAAAAGTAAAGATAGGAAGGAAGGAGGGGAGAGGGAGGGGAGAAAGAAGGAAAAGAAGGAGAGAAGGAAAATTAAGGGGTTGTCTAAAAGTACAGATAGGGAGGAAGGAAAAGACGGAGGAGGGAAGGAAAGGGAGGGAGGAGGGAGGGAGGGGTTACAGGGTATACATGCAAGCTGCAGTAAGCACTCCAGCGGGGGGGGGCAGGGCAGACTCTCTAGTGCCATGACGCAGCTTATACACTGAGTGACATCCTTGTTATACTACCAAGTCTGTCTGTCACACACACACACACACACACACACACACACACACACACACAAACACACACAAACACACACACACACAAACACACACACACACACACACACGTACGTACGTACGTGCACGCGCGCACACACAAAACACGTCGATGATGAGGTGTACAGATCGGCTGACACGAACAGAAAAATAATGATGCACTTGGCAGCGAGGCAAATATTCAATAAAAAAAGCCGTGTCCAAGGCTTAACCCAACCACTTGTTAAACCTTTTTTAACCTAACCTGACCAAAACCTTAAACTAACCTAACCAAGACCTTAACCTAACCTAACCTAAGACCATAACACCCCCTCCCCCTCAGATAGCGTTAAGGTATTTAATTCTCAGGTGACATAAGCTTGGATGCCTAATCTTCAGGTGATACGACACAACCGTTCCTAAAAACAGCACGAGTTGAGTTTTAAAGATTGTTTTTCTCTTGGCGTTATGTACAAGGAAAAAAAATGGTAAAATAGTAACATCAAAAGGTAGTGGAGGCGGACTGAGGGGGTGTGGGTGCCTCTCCTCAACATAACTTTAGACTATACAGGAAAATATATCACTGCTTTAATTTGTGATGGTGTGAGGGGACAGTTGAGTGTGTTACAGTGTATTAGGATCACCTGATGATTAAACCCCTTAGTTTATTTCACCTGAAGATTAACTACCCTGATGCTAACCTAACTTAACCCGAACCCAACGCTAACTTAACCCAAAGCTACTCGATCTTAACCTAACCAAACACTAACCTTACTTAACCAATCGCTAACCTAACCACACGCTAACCAAACTTAATCCTTTACTAACCTAACCAATCGCTAACCTAACTTAATCCTTTACTAACCTAACCAAACGCTAACCTAACTTAATCCATCACTAACCTAACCAATCGCTAACCTAACTTAATCCTTTACTAACCTAACCAATCGCTAACCTAACTTAATCCTTTACTAACCTAACCAAACGCTAACCTAACTTAATCCATCACTAAACCTAACCAATCGCTAACCTAACTTAATCCTTTACTAACCTAACCAAACGCTAACCTAACTTAATCCATCACTAACCTAACCAATCGCTAACCTAACTTAATCCTTTACTAACCTAACTAAACGCTAACCTAACTTAATCCAACACTATTCTAACCTAATCCAACACTAACCTAACCTAACCCCCCCCCCCAGGTAGAGCTAGTATAGAAAGAACAGGTGAAATAAGCCGGGGGGGTTAATCTTCAGGTGATCCGTGAGCTCTACACCCTAGGATAAGAGAACACATCTACTTACGTCTGTCACAGCTTAAATTGAGTGTGGTAATGCAGTGTCACACCTCCAGGTAGGAGAGCCAAGTTAGTTATGAACGTGGTGGTAGATGGGGATAGAGGAGGAGGAGGATGATGGTAGAGGAGGTTGATGCTGGTGGGCGGAGGTAGAAGAGGGTGGTGGGAGATGGAGGTAGTGGAGGATGCTGGTGGGTGGAGGAGGAAGTTGCTGCTGGTGGGTGAAGGAGGAGGATGCTGACTGAACGTTCACAGTTTAAACTCTGGCCAGTAGTCAGGTCCCTCAACTCTTTTTACCTGGTATTTAAACTTTAAATGCGGATCGTTGAGGAAGAGCGGGGAGGAGGGGGCAGGATTCATGGTCAAGCAGGACCAGTAAAGTCCGTTAATGGTGTGTGAGCAGGTGAGTGCGCCAGGTAGGCTGGCCGGCTGGACGCGCGCCAACATTTTAAACACCAAATTCACTGAGGCGGCAGAAACCAGCTGGTAGCGACCGAGGCCATGGTCGACGCTGCCCTGGACTGACCGGTGCTTACATCCGCTAACAGCCCACGCCTAGGCTTGGCATCTTGCCATTTACGAGTACTATTGTCGGAGAACTGCACCCCGTCATCCTTACGTCGCCGCCAGGCCTCACAGCCACCAACCCTCCTCCTCCCATACCCCATACAAGCTGCGCATGCGCCACTCTCAACCAATGGCTACAAAGCGCGCCAAATTGACCGGCGCTGATTGGTTGAGAGAGGTGGCATCTTGGAGGCGCGACACTTGAAGACAGACACATGACAAGAAACACCATTATACACGTTTACTTAAGTGTCGGGGCGTGACTTACGACATGACGGTGGCAGTAAAGGCAGGAGACGACGAGGACAGACAGACTGACTCACCAGCAGAAGCTAAACCCGACACGGTCTCTGGGTTTATTGGCCGAGATGGATCCAGTAAACGAGTTTCCTTCAAGCCTCAAATCCCAGCAGTGTGCAAAGATTCAAAATGTGCTGTGTCACCTTGTGTGTCAGCTGAGCCGAGACTTACCCTCCCGTCTTATCCCTCCTACACTCCCTCCCTGTTCACAAGACAACATGAATCACAAGGCGGAGGTTTAAGCAAGATGGGGGAATTTAAACCCATGCTCTTTACTGGTTATCAGCCCCCCCCCACCCCCCCTCTCTCTTGCACACCAGTCTGACTCGTATCAAAAGAGTATAAATATTTTTTTAAATATATCAGAAACACTGAAACGTTTCCACCACCAACAGATAATGATCAACAATGGAGAATAAATAATAAAACAGCAAAATAAATAATAGTAGAGAATACATAAATGGCTAATAAAAATAATAATAACCAATAATAACTATAACAAAATAATAACAATAATATACGAAACAGACATAACTTAAACAACAGGTCAATAAAAACAAAAGAGTAACTAAACGCGAACATATAAAATTGCAATAGATAAAATAAAGGGTTAAAAATGTGTGCAATTTGGGCCGGAGGCAGAACACTGTTGCCAGCCTCATCGACACACGGGACCGGTTATATCACGCCAACCGCCACCACTGTATGTATTACTAGCCACCACAACCACCATTACTGTATACTAGCCACCACAACCTGCGCCACAACCACCATTACTGTATACTAGCCACCTGGCCTATACAACCACCATGCTGTGCTAGCCACCACAGCCATAGCCACACAACCACATTACCCAGCATGCTAGCCACCTTTACGCCACAACCATCATTAATGTATGCTATACCACAGCCCCTGCGCCACAACCACCATTACTGTGCTAGCCACCTGGCCTGCCACAACCACCATTACTGTATGCTAGCCACACAACCTGCGCCTAGCCACCATTACTGGCCCTGCTAGCCACCTAGCCTATACCAGCCACCATTGCTGTATGCAGCTGTCTGTGCGCACAACCATCCTCATTACAGCATACTGTACCACAACTGCCACAACCACCATTACTGTATGCTAGCCACACACAACCCCTGCGCCACAACCACCATTACACAGCATACTAGCCCACACCACAACCTGTACAACCATCATTATGACATGCTAGCCACACAACCCCTGCGCCACAACCACCATTACTGTGTGTGTGCCACCACAACCTGCGCCCACAACCACCGTACCATATACTATTGCACCACAGCCTGCGCCACATACACCATTACTGTTATGCTAGCCACCACAACCTGCGCCACAACCACCATTACTGTATGCTAGCCACCCACCTTACAGAGCCACAACCACCATTGCCAGCATACTAGCACGCACAACCTGCACAACCACCATTTTTGTATACTAGCCACACAGCCTGCACCACAGCCACCACATTGCAACCTTCCCCAGCCACACAACCTGCGCCACAACCACCATTACTGTATACTGTACACCACAACCTGCGCCACAACCACCATTACTGTATACTAGCTATCACAACCTACGCCACTAACACTCCTACTAGTACGATTTCACTTGCCACAATAGCAACCAGCACCACAACCACCAGTATACCTGTCATCGCAAACTGCACCATTACCACCACAACCTGCACCACTATCATCACAACCAGCAATACCATCACAACCTACACTACCACCATAACCTGCACTACCACCACAGCCTACACTACCACCATAACCTGCACTACCACCACAACCTGCACTACCACCATCACCATAACTTACACCATACATACCACAACCTATACCACCAGCACTATAATTGCCCCCCACTCCCTCCCTGTTTAGAAACTATAACATGACAACGACCGAAATCTGATCAATAAACAGACAATATAAAGTTACCATTATTGAAGCAACTGACTTTCAAACATACCGATACAGAGTTAATATTGTTAAAAGTTGAAGACGTGGTTGACGTGGTTGGCGTGGTTGACGTGGTTGGCGTGTAGTGTGCAAGAAGCTGGGAAGTAATAACATGTAAATATTATACTTTTACGTGTATATATTATCAATACTTTTATATGTAGGAATATTACCTGTGTGTTTATTACCTGTGTGGCGATATTACTTTATATGTATGACTCACCACCACGACCTACCATTATTTCTCCTTCACATACCCTCACCACCTCCCATCCACCCTCACCACCTCCCACCCACCCTCACCACCCCCTACCCCTCACCCACCTCTTACTCCGTACCACAATCCCTCACCACCACCACCTCCCCACACACCTCCCCACTCCCTGCCTCACCCCACCCTCACCACTCCCTACCCCTCACAATCCCTCACCACCACCCCTCACACCTCCACCCCCTACCCCTCACCCACCCCTCACCTCCTACACTCTCTGTCCTCACCACCTACCTCCCACCCACCTGCCACCTGTACACACCACCACCTACCCCTCACCCCACCCCTCCTACCCCCTACCTCCCTAATCCCCTCACCACACACACCTCACCCCACCTCACCACCACCCATCCCACCTCACACCTCCACCTCACCCACCTCCCCACCCTCCCTACCCCTCACCCATCCCTCACCTACCACCTCCCACCCCACCTCCTGCTTCCCCTCACCACCCCCTACCCCTCACCACCCCCTACCCCTCACCTACCCCCCTCTACACCCCTACCCCTCCACACCCCCTACCCCTCACCACCCCCTACCCCTCACCTCCAACCTACCTCAGTTTTCCTCCCCCAACTTAAACCACTCTCACTATTGGCTTCACCTGATCCAGAGTCACTAACGTTCTCGAGACATTTTTTCCCGGTAAGTAAAGACGAATCAAGATTCTTAGAACATCCAAACTGGTTTTTTTCCCCACTAACTAAAATGTGGTTAGATAAGGTTAAGTTGGTTTAAGTTAGGTTAGTTTAAGATTGGGTAAGGATAAGTTTGATTAGGTTAAGTTAGTTGATTAGATTAGGTTGGTTAGGTTAGTCAAGAATAAGTTAGGTTAAGTTCAGTTTAGATTAATTTAGTGAGGTTAGTTAAGAATAAGTTAGGTTAGGTTAGGCCAGGTTAGGTTAGGTTAGGTCAGGTTAAATTCTACTTCCATTTAAGTAAGCAACTCTGAACAGCACTTAACCAATTAGAGACGTGCGTACTCAACAAAAGTTGCGGAGGCGGAATAAAAAAAAACCTTTGAAGGAATTATCAACAAATGGTGACCTGTGGGGTGGGGGAGGGGAAAGGGGAAGGGGGGAACGCAGGAACACAAGAACGAAGGAAACTGCAGCGGGCCTATTGACCCATACTGGGCAGTCCCATTTACTGTACACCCAACCCAGATCGCTCATATATCCAACCAACCTATGTTTAAAGCAATCCAGTGTGTACGAGTTAATGGTGATGTTTGGTAACTTGTTCCACTCGTCCACTACTCTATTTACAAACCAATGTTTACCTCTCTCGCGCCTAAATCTAAATTTGTCTAATTTAAAACCAGTGTTACGAGGGGGAAGGAAGGGAAAGAAGGAGGGGCGAGGGGGAAGGAGGGGAAAGAAGGAGAGGGAGGAAAGAGGGTGGGGTAAGGGGGAAGGGAGAGGGGGTCGGAGGGTATTACTTGGGAAAAAAATGGTCTATAATTTGTTCAGGACGACAACTAGTAATTAAATGAGAGGTGATGAAGCCTTAAGTGTACTGTACAGCTGCCACGCCCTACACTGCCCTCACCCCTTCACACACACACACACACACACACACACACACACACAAAAAGAACTTTATATATAAATATATATAAATATATATATATATATATATATATATATATATATATATATATATATATATATATATATATATATATATATATACTGTATATATATATATATATATATATATATATATATATATATATATATATATATATATATATATATATATAATATTGGCTCAAACCTTAAATACCCTAGATCTTTCATAGACAAATGCCTGAACATTACTAAGAAAATTTTTTACAGAACTGATCCCAAGCCCACCCATGACCATAAGCATATCTTAGTATTACCATTTCACAAAAATTTCTCACACATTCCTTCACAACTAAAAACCTGGAACGTCAATGTGGCATTTAAAAACTCATGCACTGTTAAAGAAATGTTAATCAAGAACTCCCCCAACAATGCAGGTGGCTACATTTATAAGGTTCTTTGCAAGGAATGTAATATGTTTTACTTAGGCCAGACAGGTAAAGATCTTGTAAATAGACTTAAACAACATAAATATAGTGTTAGGACAGGCCAGGAATCCAATGCTCTGTTTGTTCATTTGAGGGATAATAAGCATTGCATTGACTGGGATAATGCCTCCTCAGTATTACCTTGTAATTCAATTGCTAGTAGGAACATCATAAAATCTAGTCTCGTTAAGCATACCGAAGCATTCAACATGAATTTGAGTAATGGCATGCACAAACTGGACAATTTTGTAATTAAGAAGATTTGTAACCAGGTGAGAAGGTTGGGTCACCTTACCCTCTGACCTGACTACCGACCGTTGCGGTGCTATTTAAAGATTAGTAGGGTCATTACCTAATACCTGACCATTGTGGACCTGATCTCACCCTCCTCTGTATATATATATACACCTTGTTATGTACTTCTCCTTAGTCTGTACTCACCCCTGAAGATGTGAATTACACGAAAGCGCTTGGGAACTTCGTGTTTTCTTCTTTCCTTGTGGTTATCAGCATATAACTGGATCACGCGCAACTACAGTGATTTACTTGCATATATATATATATATATATATATATATATATATATATATATATATATATATATATATATATATATATATATATATATATATATATATATATATATGTATATATATATATATATATATATACACACAGAAAAAACAAACACAAACAAGCACACGCACACAGACAAAACAAACACACACACACACACACAACAAAAAACACTGAAAACATACACAAGAAAACACAAACATACACAACGGACAAACACAAGGTAGCGATGTTATCTACTAAGTGTTACAAACCTGACAGGGACGAGGGGCCCGCTGGCGTGTGAGATACACCCAGTGACACACACACACACACACACACACACACACACACACACACACACACACACACACACACACACACAGTACACATACATACCTACACACAAACGGGGAGAAAATTAACTGGCATGAGAAAAGCTTTATCGAGAGAGAGAGAGAGAGAGAGAGAGAGTGTGTGTGTAAAATAATAATGATACTAATAATTATAATTAAAAAAACAATAATCCATCAAGCATCAACAAAACAAAACACGATACAAACATCCCTCCCTCGGGTAAAACATCCATGAGTCAGCTCAGGTAAACATCCCGGACGAGGCTGATGAAGGTAAGCTTATATACTGATGAAGATAAGCTTATGTACTGATGAAGCTAAGCTTATGTACTGATGAAGCTAAGCTTATATACTGATGAAGTTACGCTTACTGTATATACTGATGAAGATAAACATATACTGTAGAGTCTTCGGGTTGAGGGTGAGGTTGAGGGTGAAGGTTGAGGGTGATGGTTGAGGGTGAAGGTTGAGGTGATGGTTGGTGGAAGGTTGGGGTGAGGTTGAGGGTAAATGTTGAGGTGAAGGTTGAGGGTGATGGTTGAGGTGAAGGTTGAGTGAAGGTTGAGGGTGAAGGTTGAGGTGATGGTTGGGTGAAGGTTGAGGGTGATGGTTGAGGGTGAAGGTTGAGGTGAAGGTTGAAGTGATGGTTGAGGGGTGAAGGTTGGGGGTGATGGTTGAGGGTGAAGGTTGAGGTTGAAGGTTGAGGTGAAGGTTGAGGGTGAAGGTTGAGGTGAAGGTTGAGGGTGAAGGTTGAAGGCAGATGTTGAGGTGAGGTTGAGGGTGATGGTTGAGGTGAAGGTTGGGGGTGAAGGTTGAGGGTGATGGTTGAGGGGTGAAGGTTGGGGTGAAGGTTGAGGGTGATGGTTGAGGGTGAAGGTTGAGGTGAAGGTTGAGGGTGAAGGTTAGGGGGTGATGGTTGAGGGTGAAGGTTGGGGTGAAGGTTGAGGTTGAAGGTTGGGGTGATGGTTGAGGTGAAGGTTGAGGGTGAAGGTTGAGGGTGAAGGTTGAGGGTGATGGTTGAGGTGAAGGTTGAGGGCAGATGTTGAGGGTGAGGTTGGGGGGTGATGGTTGAGGTGAAGGTTGAGCAGATGTTGAGGGTGAGGTTGAGGGTGATGGTTGAGGGTGAAGGTTGAGGTGAAGGTTGAGGGTGAAGGTTGAGGGTGATGGTTGAGGTTGAAGAGGTTGAGTTGAAGGTTGAGGGTGAAGGTTAGGGTGATGGTTGAGGTGAAGGTTGAGGTGAAGGTTGAGGGTGAAGGTTGAAGGCGAATGTTGAGGTGAGGTTGAGGTGAAGGTTGAGGGTGAATGTTGAGGGTTGAGGTTGAAGGCAGATGTGTTGGGGTGAAGGTTGAAGGTGAGGTTGAAGGTTGAGGGTGAAGGTTGAGGGTGAATGTTGGGGTGAATGTTGAGGGTGAGGTTGAAGGCGGATGTTGAGGTGATGGTTGAAGGTTGAAGGTGAGGTTGAAGGTTGAGGTTGGAAGGATGAGGTGAAGGTTGAGGTTGAAGGTTGAAGGTGAGGTTGAAGGTTGAGGGTGAGGTTGAATGTCAAGGTCCGTACACTAACTATTCCTCAAGGGTGAACACACACTACACCCAATAGGTTGATCATAAGACCCAAACATTATTAAAAGATCCCAATATGGCGTCGAAAACATACCGAGACTATAGTAGAAGATACGTCCCTTTAAATAATACAATATCAAGGTAGGTTAGGTTAGGTTAGGTTAGTGTAATTAGTTAAGGTTAGATTAGGTTAGGTTAGTGTAATTAGTTAAGGTTAGGTTGAGTTACTTTTGGGTTAGGTTAGTGTAATTAGTTAAGGTTAGGTTGGGTTACTTTAGGTTAGGTTAGGTTAGGTTGAGGTTGGTGTAATTAGTTAAGGTTAGGTTGGGTTACTTTAGGTTTGGTTGGGTTAGTGTAATTAGTTAAGGTTAGGTTAGGTTGGGTTGGTGTAATTAGTTAAGGTTAGGTTGGGTTACTTTAGGTTGGGTTAGGTTAGATTAGTGTAATTAGTTAAGGTTAGGTTGGGTTACTTTGGGTTGGGTTAGGTTAGTGTAATTAGTTAAGGTTAGGTTGGGTTACTTTAGGTTAGGTTGGGTTAGGTTAGATTAGTGTAATTAGTTAAGGTTAGGTTAGGTTACTTTAGGTTGGGTTGGGTTAGTGTAATTGGTTAAGGTTAGGTTAGGTTGCTTTGGGTTGGGTTGGGTTGGGTTAGTGTAATTAGTTGGGTTAGGTTGGGTTACTTTGGGTTGGGTTGGGTTGGGTTAGATTAGTGTAATTAGTTAAGGTTGGGTTGGGTTACTTTAGGTTGGGTTGAGTTGGTGTAATTAGTTAGGTTAGGTTGGGTTGGGTTGGGTTTGGTTGGTGTAATTAGTTAAGGTTAGGTTAGGTTAGGTTACTTTAGGTTGTTAGGTTAAGTGAATGTAATTAGTTAAAATTAAGAGATACAGTAATTGTGTTTTTTTTACTATTATCGTGTTTTAATTTAATTCAGCTCTTTATATTAATTGTATTTCTTTATAAATTAATGCCACACGTCATTCAGTAAAGGGAATTAATTAGTTAAATAATTGACTCTACCTTAATTACCTGCTAGAGCCTAATCAATCCAATAATCCCCCACCATTACCTGTTACAGTATGAACCCTGAATGTCCATTACTGTACCAGGTTCTGTAACTGGTCTATTCCGACACGATACAGAAAGTTGATGTAATGCTGTATTTTGTAGCCGACTGACTAAGACAAAAATCACTTATGCATTATATCTGTAACAGCTCTGGAGAGGTTCAGGATAAAGTACAAGAGAAGTTGACAACACAAATACAAGACAGGCCCCGTGTGTGTGTGTGTGTGTGTGTGTGTGTGTGTGTGTGTGTGTGTGTCATGACTCAAAAACACCATAATGTATTCTGCGTCTTCATTACGTTTGCAAGATTTGTGCACAGGTTTCATAACAACGCAGGAAAAAGGTAGTGAAGGTGTTTATACCGAGGAGGTACCCTTGATCTGACGGAGGGACGGACAGAGAGGTACAATACAGTGTGTACCTCCAGCCTAAATGGTGAAGATGTTGGTGGGAGGAGGAGGAGGAGTGCGAGACGAGGAACTCCGTAAGCCAGACCACGATGGATGAAGTGTGGGGAAAAATGCCATGAGGAGAGCCAACACAGCCTGCTAGACGCCCAGAGCGGAGGTTAAGAGTAGAGTGGGGGAGGCTGGAGGTCGAGTGTGGGGGAGGCTGGAGGTCGAGTGTGGGGGAAGGGAGGGAGGGGGGAGGGGAGGATACGGCCCCAATGGAAGGAAAAGGGGACCTAACGTCAGTATATAGGGGAGGGGGGGTAGGTAGGTGTTAGAAGTTAATTGAATTGTAACAGTTTATTTAGCCAGAAAAACACAGATACAGAGTGGATAATAATAACAATATTAACATGGCTGAGCCAGTTGAGAACCTGAGCTCTGTTTGAGGCACCTGATATATACTATACATTTATCACAAGGAAGTATTATGTAACATTTAGTATCATCTGGAATAGTACAATAGCATGGTGGTAATAAGAACATCTCATAATGTTACCACGGTTATCACTTCAATATTTATTTATTTTATTATTTATTATTTTTATTTTATTTATTTATTTATTATTATTATTTTTTTTTTATACATACATATACACATACATATATATACACATATATATACACACACAGAGGTGGAAAGCTGACATCAACACCGTGTGGCGAGGGCATCCAAAAATCGGTCAGCAGGTAAATGAATAAGAAAGTAAATGAATGGGCGTCTGGAGTTGTGGTGTCAGGAGGGGGGAGAAGGAGGTGTCAGGAGGGGGAGAAGGAGACATGAGGTGTCAGGTCAGTAGGAACGGTGTAAACAGGAGGAGGGGGCTTATCAACAAATAGGAGGAGGGGGCCAACAACAACAGGGAGGGGGGAGGGGGGGGCCGAATAACAACAGGAGGGGGAGGGGTCAACAACAACAGGGGAGGGGGAGGGGGCTGAACAACAACAGGAGGGGGAGGGGGCTGAACAACAACAGGGAGGGGGAGGGGGCCGACCAACAACAGGAGGGGGAGGGGGCCGAACAACAGGAGGGGGAGGGGGTCGAACATCAACAGGAGGGAAGTTGGTGCCGGGAGATGGTGAAGGTGGGAGCGAGTATAAGCGTGAGAGAGGGAGGAAGAAGTTGGTCTGAGAGTCGTGAGAGCGGGGCAGTGAGAGGGTGTGAGAGAGGAGGAGGGTGTGGAAGAGGGAGGAACAAGAGGAGGAGGAGGAGGAGAAAAAAGAAGAAGATAAGGCGGTAGGGAGTGAGAGAGCTTTATTTTTAGTTTAACAAATTTATTGGCAAAGCTTGGCGTACAGTTTGCCTATTCTGAGTAATTCAGTCAGGTCTTGACACTGAGGGTGGTATCACTTCTCACTGCCACGCAGGACAGAGGTTCATACACAAAGTGAGAGAGCGGGAGAAAAAAAAGGTGGTGAGAGAGAGAGAGAGAGAGAGAGAGATGAATGCAGAGAAGAAGGTAGAAGAGGTCAGTGGGACGTGATGGGGTAGAATACATCAAGAGAAGTATCGTTACATCCTATGGAGGAGGCCCCTGGGGCGAGGTGTGTCCCGCCGTGACAAAGTGGAGCACAGCTTGCCCGCCCTCTCACACACACACGTTCCTCCCATACCACACAAGTCCCCTACGCCCATATACCTGCCTGCCTGTCTACCTCACTCCTCAGCCCTCACCCTCTAGTCTAGACGGTACACACACACACACACACACACATTGGTTCTGCCCCCACGTACAATAACCCCCACCTGCCCCCACGTACAATAACCCCCACCTGCCCCCACGTACAATAACCCCCACCTACCCCTACGTGGGGCGGCCCCCCTCTAATCGGAGAGCGTGACATTTGACCCCTGACCCAGCCAACCATCACCTCCCTTTGACTTGCACAAAGAGCAACACACAGACACACAAACACAATCATCAGTTCATCACCATCGCCAATCACCATCATCACTGTCACTATCGCTATATACAGTGTATATATATATATATATATATATATATATATATATATATATATATATATATATATATATATATATATATATATATATATATATATATATATATATATATATATATATATATATGCAAGCAAATTACTGTAGGTGCGCGTGATCTAGGTATCTTCCTTGTAATAGCATATATATATATATATATATATATATATATATATATATATATATATATATATATATATATATATATATATATATATATATATATATATATATATATATGTGTGTGTGTGTGTGTGTGTGTGTGTGTGTTTTAGTTGTTGAGTAAAACACCAACTATACAAAATATTTATGAATAGATAAAACTGAACAAAAAATTCCAATAAATTTTCGTGAGCTGGAAACATTAAAGTTAAAACAGTCATAAATATTCTACAAAATTAGTTACATAAAAATAAACTCCAGGAAAAATTGGTTGTTGTACCGAACCTGCATCCAGCTGCCCTACCGCACGGTACACGGGGCCCGGAAACGGTACATGGGTCGTTGGGTAGGGTACACAGGACCTGGGACAGGGTACACAGGACCTGGGACAGGGTACACACCTGGCGACGCACGTGTATCACCGGGTGTGCTGCCCCGCCCCACCCCCACTGGGCCCCGTCATCTGTGTGTCTTATCAGGTTTGTATCTCACTCCACGGTCGCCAGGTGAGGAGGCGACCGAGGAAGAGATGAAGAGGTCTAGGAGAAAGTGGAGGAGGAGGAGGAGGAGGAGGAGGAGGTAAATGTAATGTTGAGACCTGTCGTGGTGGCTGAAGTGGTAGATGGTAGTGGTGGGTGACGGATAGTGGACCAATGTGGTAGTGGTGGTACATGTAGATAGTAGGTGGTAGTGGTGTGGTGGGGGTACTAGTGGACTGATGTAGTAATAGATGGTAGTGAAGGGTGACGGACTGAAGTAGCGGTAGGTGGTAGTTGAGGTGGTAGTGGTGGTCACGGTGGTAGATACTAGACATAGGTCAGTATAAATCAGGAGTTATGGTCGGGGGGGGGAGGGGGGGGGATGGGGTGAGATGAAACTTGGTGAACAGCTTCCCCCACAACCCACTCAATAACCAAGTCCACGGCCAGGTAACTCAGGTAAGCTTTCGCCGAATGACCGGAAATGACGTCATAAACTATTTGTTGATATATAGTGTTTGACATTGACTAATTGGACTTTGATTTCTGTATTTATGGATTGTCATTTGTTAACTCTATCATTTATTATTATTATTATTATTATTTTTATTATTATTAGAAGAAGAAGAAATAGTAGTGGTGTTGCTGTTTTTGTTAGAAGTAGTATTAGTATTTTTATCATTATTATTATTATTATTATTGACAGAGTTTTTCCCGTGTCTAGTTTCAGTAACTCGGATAAAGTGGGGGATGATATACTTAGTAAACAGGATACAACCATTTAACATGATAATCTGAGTGATCAAAACAGATGAGGATTGAACTTCATGTCTACAGTAGGAGTTGGTTCCTCGTCCTCTGTCGCCGTTTGATGACGTGTCAATAGGTAAAGGTGGTGATAGGTAAAGGTGGTGATAGGTAAAGGTGGTGATAGGTAAGTCGGTGGATGCTCCCAGAGTACATGGGCACCTATTAGTCATATAGGGTCATTAAAGCACCTGTGAGACACCTGTACTTCTCCTGAATACCTGTGAGTCACCTGGGGTCATTATGAGCTAGCAACTGTGAGCCCTGACATATTAAGAGCACACTTGGGGTCCCTATGAGCTCTCACAAGACACCAGGCGTCATTATGAACACTTATGAGACACCTGGCGCCATTAAGAGCACCTGTAAGATATACCTGAGATTATTACGAGCAACAGTTTGTGAAGCGCATCATTATTATTATTATTATTATTATTATTATTATTATTATTACGAGAACTTGTGAATTACCCCCCAGCGCCATTACCAGTAATTCCGTGACACCTGGGATAATAATAATAATCACCTGTGTTGCACTTGAGGTCATTATGAGTATCTGTGAGGCATTAATGTTCTCATAAAATCTATTATCTAACACCTGTAGGGACCATTGGTAGGAGCTGTGAGATATACGGAGTCATTATAAGCAGTGATGATGATAGCCGGAGTGATAATGAGCACTGAAAGGTGAATGACAAGCAACAACAAGCGACCTCATTATCCATGATGACCCGTGAGGCTTCTGATCATATGAGAAGGATTTGTGAGGAATGAGGAGGTTCTTGTGAGCAGTGATGTGAGAGTGGATGAGTGAGAGACTTCTGGTTGTGAGGACTGGCAGGGACAGGAGAGAGGTTGGGAATAGCAGGATAAATCATATATTTCTAATAAAAAAAAAAAACCGCGTAGGTAACATCCCCGAAGATAAAAAGCAAAAATTGATCCCATGTGCAAAAGGATCCATAAACCTAGGAATAATAGTCAACAACATCATCATCACACACACACACACACACACACACACACACACACACACACACACACACACACACACACACCTCCACTTCCTGATCCTCATGTCTACCAAGTTTGGCGAGGATGAGTATTCTAGTTTTTTTGGAGGAGGAGAAGAAGGAGAATAAGAAAAACTTGACAAACGGACAACGCCACCACATAATGCGTTCAGTCGGAGATGGCGGGATAAACACGAGACCACAAGACCTTACAAGTACACCTGACCTTGGCTCCTGAGGCATCATGTGCAACCAACCATCTCGGTGCAGTGATCAACCGGGCTATTTACTACTTGTAGCTGTAGCCCACTAGCCAAGAATAACCACTACAGGAACTTACTGAATATACTTGTTAACATATACTATAAGACACGGTAATTTTAGACATTGACTTAGTGGTATTTGAGTACTTACTAGTGACACATGGTTAATATTGTTTTCCTCCCATACATCATTTAAATGTGGTTAGGTTAGGTTAGAGTATCTCCCCCGTGTTAAATATTATGAAGATCAAGGAACACCGAGTAGATATCCCCCCTCCCCCCTGTGAGGTACTACTCCGGTCTGCTCGCCTGGGGGTACAGTCCAAACTAGCAGAACCACAGGTGGATGGCCAGATGCGACAATTAGCAAGGTAAACAGGACAAAACCTCCATGGCCAGGCTGGGTCACACCTCCAATTACGGCGCGGGAAACAATTAAAGCCCTAGCAGGAGTCATCGTCCAGAGCAGCAGCAGGATAATGGTGCGTCAGTGGTGCCACATCTACACCACCTCCAACCTCTCCTTCCCACTCACACAGAATGGTTGCATAATGACTTACTTGACCTGGTATCATTTGCATCTCCCGAAGACAGTTTAAATTATCTCGTAATCTACTTTTACAGAACATGATAATGTTTATCTCACGAAAAGTTATACTTATTTATTCTCACTCTGATTATTTACACCAACTGAAATAATTATATAATGAAACTTACTTAATCTGATTGTGTTAGCGTTGGTGTAGTGTGAGTGTAAAGGTTGGTAAAGATTCATCTTATTTATCGTAAAGGTGGTGATAAGGGTTCAACATATAAGGGGATCTTTCACCTCCTGAGGTGCGTGTTACGGCTACAAGAACATTTTGATACAAAGAAGAGGAAATATTACATACACTGTCACAACATAATTAAGATAATACAGCCACTTAAACGCCAAATGACCCAAGAAACATAGTTAAACCTTCAGGAGTAAGGTAACAGGCGGGCTGGAGGAGGTGTGTTGGTAACAGTGGGTGTGTGTGTGGCGGGGCCCGGGGCCTGGCCTGGGGCGAGGGCTTGGGGGCAGCACTACGTGATCCCCGCACCGTTGCGCCACCATCTCCCGTCAACCCGACCTACGTAATTTCACATACTTTCCGTCACATAAATTGAGGATGTTTACCCTAACTGTTGAGGAGGGAAGGGAGCGACTACCACTGCCGCTACTCCTCCACCAGTGTCGCCGGGGGTCCACCCACCCACCCACCACGGCACACGTATAAAAAGCGCACAGGTAAAAACCGGAGTTTTCTTTCTGCTTCCGCCAAGACAACCAACCCTGACTGGTGGTGGCCAGTAACGGAACACACATTAGCTGTATTACAAGACCCTCCACATGTAACACCACAACCTCGAATTTCCTACCTATCAAAAAAACCCGGATCACCTGAAGAATCTCCACCCCAGCTTACTTTACCTGAAGATTAACCACCCTAACGCTAACCTAACCCCATCCCCACCAAATAGCGTTAGGGTGGTTAATCTTCAGGTGAAGTAAGCTGGGGTGGAGAGACTTCTGGTGACAAAAAAAACATTCTCGGTAACAGAGACTCGGGTGTGGGTCGGACACAAAGCACAATAATTAGTTTGGGAAAATATTACTCATTAACAAGAGAGGAGCTTCCTTATGGCTCCTACTAAGGTAAAATGGTCATTAAGGCGCCAGTCTTAAATGTCTGTAGTTACAACCAAGTTAGTTTAGGTTAAGTTAAGTTAGGTTAGGTTAGGTTAGGTTAGGTTAGGTTAGGTTAGACTGAATATGGTTGAGTTGGCTTAAGTTAGATTAGGTTTGGTTGAGGTTAGGTTAGGTTAGACTGAATATGGTTGAGTTGGCTTAACTTAGATTAGGTTTGGTTGAGGTCTACTTGCATTAACGTCCATATGACCATTACCCAACTACACCCCCCCCCCACCTCCACCTGTGAACCAGACGTGATGTCATTCATCTGAGGTAATGTTTGGTGGTGGTTAAGGCAGCGACAGTTGTGTAAGAGAGTACACCAGGGCCAAGATTCATGGGTGCGGGGGGAGGAGTGGGGGAAGAAGGGGCGGGAGGAGGGGGGAGTGGCGGCCGTGCGTGGGAACACACTTGGGAGTCACTGTAGCGGGGCCTTACCTCGCCACCCCGCCTTCACCCTGAAACACCCCGCCCATAACCAACATCACCCTCCCATAACCAACATCACCTCCTGATAAACCAACACCACCCCTCCCGTAACCAACACCACCCCTCCTGTAACCAACACCAATTCTCCCATAACCAAACATCACCTCCCATAACCAACACCACTCCCTCCCATAACCAACACCACCCTCCCATAACCAACATCACCCCTCCCATAACCAACATCACCCCGCCGACAACCAACACCACCCCGCCCACTACCAGCACCACCCCACTCTCGCTCAACACAACCAGCACCACCCCACCCTCACCCAACACCACCCTGCACCACCACCCCGCCATCCCATTCTTACCTCACCGTCCCCGCCCACATCTTCGACCCCCACCACCCTTCATTTCACTGACGCTGACAAGTGAGGCGTTCGTGAGTTCTCGTGTACACTTTTGCTATATTTAGGAGTTAATATCCAGTCAGCATACCAAGGTGAGTGAGTGAGTGAGTGAGTGTGTGTGAGTGAGTGTGTGTGTGTGTGTGTGAGTGTGTGTGTGTGTGTGTGTGTGTGTGTGTGTGAACGTAACAGGATATTATATAAGCATGAACACGCGCGTTTTTTTGTGAGCGCTCGCATGTGTTCTTGCGCGTGCATTGCGTTCTTCAAGTTTTTTTTTTATTCACGGGTGAGGGAGGTATTAAGTCAGACCCCCTCTCCCACACCCTACCCTACCCCACCCATCCTCACCATAACTCCACACCCTCTCCACCATAGCTTCACTATAACCTCTATTAATATTTGTGTAATACCTACTTTATATTCCTACTTTTCTTGTACCACCAAAACCATTATATCATAGATTGTCATGTAGATAGATAGAAATTACCATTGCAATAATTATATTTGCCGATAAGACATGATACTGACAGCTCTGTCCTCTTGTTCCACCTTAATACAACCCATGTACTGCTTCCCTCCCTTATCACATTATTGTGTATCAACTCCACTGTAAAGTATGTGTATACTTATAATATATATGTAACAAAAATAAAAATAAAATAATAAATAACGAAGTGATAACCGTGGTAACATTCTGATATGTTCTTACTACCACCATGCTATGTGTACTATTCCAGATGAAACTAAATGTTACATAATACTTCCTTGATATAAATGCACAGTATATATCAAGAGCCTACAAGAGAGCTAGGGCTCTCAACTGGCTCAGCCCTGTTAATATTATTATTATTATAACTCTGTATCTGTGTTCTTCTGGCTAAATAAACTGTTTCAATATCAATACTCTCACCAGTGCCGGATTTAGACCTGTGGGGGCCCATAGGCAGCCTCATTGTGGAGGCCCCTCTCATTATAACTACCCAAGGGGGTGGGGTGGCGAGTGAAGCGAGCCAAAACATCTGGGAGTTCCGGGGGGCGCTGTAAGCCCCCCGGGAAAAATTTTAAATTTGAACACTTCTTTGAAGAATTTTGAAGCCATATGCAGTTATACTGAGGAAATTAGAACATTGAGAAATTTTTAATTAACTGTATATTAATTGATAGTGTACAAATTCCCAACACACACGCAAAAGTGAGACATGACTGGAGTCATGTGGTTTCAAAGTCGACCAGCCCTGATATAGCTACTACCGCACATGTCAAAAATTTTCAAGCGACTTCACAGAAAATAATATATTATTAGTTATTACAGAGAGATGATTCTTTGTATTATTAATCAGATAAACCTCTACTCAAATAAAATATTGTAATATGTGGAGGCCCCTGGGCAGCTGCACACTTTGCCCACTCCTGAATCCGGCCCTGACCCTCACCATAACCCCAACCTCTCCCACCGTCACCATAACACCCCTCCTCCTCACCATAACACCCCTCCTCCTCACCATAACACCCCTCCTCCTCACCATAACACCCCTCCTCACCATAACACCCCTCCTCCTCACCATAACACTCCTCCTTACCATCACCACGATAACCTATAGGGAAGGACAGAAAGCAGTTTGTTACCCATGTATTATTATTACACACGGTAAGTCACTTAAAACACATGACCATCGACACTGACTGGCTCTCTGCGACAACAACATACAACAAATAATAACAATCAACAGTAAAAAAAATAACAATCACAACAACAAATAACAACAATCACAACAACATTAGCAAAGAAGACGGATTTTTTTATAATTACTGAAGGAATTTTAAGTTATATTAAAAACGGATCTCTCTCTCTCTCTCTCTCTCGCTCTCTCTCTCTCTCTCTCTCTCTCTCTCTCTCCTCTCTCTCTCTCTCACATAACTACCCCGTCAGCCAACAGATACAGCAGCTCACTATGTTATGCCGTGTAGTAAGGGCAAGTGACAGGTGCAGCTCAGGGGCCCATCACTCCCGCCGCGGCAGGAGCAGGACCCGGGTGATGACTCCAGGTGACACAGGCAGGTGACACCCTCGTATACAAGCTTTTATGATCACTTTCCGATTTTTTTTCATATACGAGAGAGAGAGAGAGAGAGAGAGAGCAAAACACCCCCTCCACACCCCTCCTCTCCACCCCTAGCGCGACAGAAGCCATACCGGGGCAAGAAACAAGACGCTGAGACCATTAGTGTAGCTAAGGAAGGAGTCAAGACACGTCACCTTAACAGAGACGATGTTGTTGTGGTGGTGGTGATGGTGGTGGTGGTGGTGGGTGATGGTGGTGGTGGTGATGGTGGTGATGGTGGTGATGGTGGTGGTGGTGGTGGTGGTGACTTCAAGCTGAACTCTAAACTCATCCAACATTCATATGCATCAATTTCATCATCAACATTACCTTACTATATCAATTGGTAGGTAAGAAATATTGATAATCAATCAGAATATTGGATGGAATGATGATTTTGGTTCCATCAATGTGTGTGTGTGTGTGTGTGTCTGTGTGTGTGGGAATGGGGTAGTTCTATATGAGAAGAGGAGGGGGGTCAATGGGTAGATCTATATGGTAAATAACAGATTCATAAGGGAGAAGGGAGGGGGACTAATGGTAGCTCTATAAGGGAGAAGGAGGGGGGGCCAATGGCAGATCTATATGGAGAAGGGGGCCAATGGGCAGATCTATATGGAGAAGGAGGGACCACGGGCAGCTCTAAGGCAAGGGGCGGAGAAGGAGGGGGTCAATGGGTGAGATCTATAAGGAGAAGGGGAGGGGTCAATGGGTAGCTCTCTATAAGGGAGAAGGGGTCAATGGGTAGCTCTAGCAAGGAGAAGGGAGGGGGCCAATGGGTAGATCTATATAAAGAGGGGGTCAATGGGTAGCTCTATAAGGGAGAAGGGGTCACGGGTAATCATAAGGAGAAGGAGGACCAATGGGTAGCTCTATAAGGGAGAAGGAGGGGGGCTGAAGGGCAGCTCTCTATGGGCGAGAAGGGAGGCCACGGCAGGATCTATGGGCGGAGAAGGGGCCAATGGGCAGATCTATGGGCGGGAGAAGGGGGCCACGGTGATCTATAAGGGAGAAGGGGGGTCAATGGGTAGATCTTTAAGGGGGAGGGGATTAAGGGAGAGCCGCGACCCACCTCCCAGCCTCCAGTAAACATCATTTATATACCTGACCCACTTTTGTCCGGCTATTGTGACCCAACGCTCACACCGCCAGCTTCAGGACACACACAGGCTAGGGGTGGGGGGAGGTGGGGGGAGGTGGGGGTGGGGAGGAGGAGGGTAGGTGGGGAGGAGGGGTGGGGGAGGAGGGGGTGGTGGGGAGGAGGGGGGGTGGGGAGAGGTGGGGAGGAGGGTGGGTGAGGAGGCGGGGTGGGGGGAGGGAGAGGATGGTGGGAGGAGGGGGTGGGGAGGAGGGGGTGGGGGAGGGGAGGGGTAGGGGAGGAGGGGTAGTGGGAGGAGAGGACAGGAGAAAGGTGTAGGGGAGGAGGGGGTGGGGGAGGAAGGGGTGGTGAGGAGGAGAGGATGGTGGGGAGGAGGGGTAGGGGAGGAGGGGTAGGGGAGGAGGGGTAGTGGGGGAGGAGGGGGGGTAGTGGGGAGGAGGGGTAGGGGAGGGAGGTAGGGGACAGGGGCAGGGGGAGGAAGGGTGGGAGGAGGGGGTGGTGGGGAGAAAGGGGTGGTAAGGAAGAGTTATCCTAATATTCCCAAACTTTAACCTATTTTAGATTAAGTAATGTTTGGTAAAGTAATGTTACCAGTTCAGGTTAAATTAGGTTAAGGTAGTTTATGATGTTAATAATTTACAGAATGTATTATGGTTATTCTAAATCACATGGACGATAAAATATTCAGCTGTGTCAGTAAATCAGTCAGTCACTCTCATAGATCTAGTTAATACAGCTGTAACTCTCACGCCCCGATATTTATTCTTATGTAACGAAAATACAAATATACTATTGGGTTAATACGTACTCTGGCTGTATCCACTTGTTTATTGTCATAGTACAGCGGCTGTATCCAATAGAGTCGTAAAGTACAGTGGGTGTTACACGCCACCTCCACCTCCCTCTCCCCTTCATCAATTTACCGTCGTTATCCGTTTTATTTGAGGTGCATCATCATTATTACTGCTACACACACACACACCTCTAACACAGCTGCTTCCTGCCACGCCCACACACACATACACTCAACCCCTCACACACACACACACACTCAACCCCTCACACACACACACACACACCCCACACCCTCACACACACACCAACCTCACACACACACACACACACCCCAACCCCACACACACACACCCCCAACCTCACACACACACACACACACCCCTCCACCCCTGCCACACCCCCCCCCTCCACCCCTCACACACACACCCTCCACACCCTCACACACCCTCCACACCCTCACACACACACCTCCACACCCCACACACACACCCCCACACACCCCACACACACACCCTCAACCCCACACACACACACACACCCACCCCCCACACCCTCACACACACCCTCAACCTCACACACACACACACACACACACCTTCCACACCTCACACACACACTTCTCCACACCTCACACACACACCCTCAACCTCTCACACACACACACACTCCACACTCCCACACACACACCTCCACACCTCACACACACCTCCACCACATCCCCCGCCCTCTCCCAACCAATCAATAATAACTGGAGTGGATTTATAGGAGGCCCGAACTATCAGCTGACATGACCCCACGATCCAGCAATGAGGGAAGGTGTTCAATGATTAGGGGGAGACGGAGGGAGGGGGAGTGGTAGTAATCCTAGCTAAGAAGGAATTCCCTCGACCCGTAAGTTCCAATACCAAAGAACTCTATTGGTGTACCTAAAGGTCTTAACAACACACTAACTTATATCTCTACCACTACTACTGAGAGAGAGAGATAGAGAGAGAGAGAGAGAGAGAGGAGAGAGAGAGAGAGAGAGAGAGAGAGAGAGAGAGAGAGAGATACTTTACTTTATCTACTTAAAACCAAATAACATGTCACACGCTTCACCATCTTGTACAAGGTTAACTCTAGACGACATAAGAGTAACGCTAAAAGGTAGATACAGCTAAGCCTCTCCTCTCCTATCCTCCATACGCCAACAGTCTTTCACAATCAATAACTCTGGACGATGATGAAAGACAACGATGATCATTACACACACTTGAGATATTATTCCGGGTTTAGTTATAATGTATCTGTAGCGGTTAGAGGTATTGTGCTGACAACTCTTGGACGGATGGAAAGGTAGACCGGAGAGGTGAGGGGGTATCCGGGGGGGGGGAAGTGAGGGAGGCAGGTGGGGTAGTGAGGGGGACAGCCGAGGGTGGGGGGGTACTGAGGTGAGGCTGCAGTGTGAGGTGAGAGGCAGGTGGGGTGGTGGGGGACAGCTGAGGGTGGGGGTACTGACGTGTGTAAGGGGTCATGCAGTGTGAGGTGAGGGAGGCAGGTGGGATGGTGAGGGGACAGCCGAGGGTGGGGGGGCACTGACGTGTGGGGTCATGCAGTGTGAGGTGAGGGGAGGCAGGTGGGGTGGTGAGGGGGACAGCCGAGGTGGGGGGTACTGACGTGTGTGAGGGGTCATGCAGTGTGAGGTGAGGGAGGCAGGTGGGGTGGTGAGGGGTCATCGGAGAGGGGTGGTGTGAGGTGAGGGAGGCAGGTGTTGACGTGACGCTCGCAGTGCAGCTGTGGTCACTCCTCCCCTCACACGACCTAATCAGCGAAAGAGCCAGCCCCACACACACACACGTATTCGTGTGCATGTAGTTGTAATTGTGTGTACGTATAGCAGTATATATTTAGTGTTTATGTACGTATATGACAATTGTGTATTTAATAAAATAAAAAAACATACATATAACCCGAAAGAGCTCTATATATAGTTCACCCCCAGGCAGGGAGGCTCACCACCTGGCACCGTTTAGCTCACCGCCGCGGGGAGGGAAGTCAGTCCTCGCGTAATTCAATTTGTTGGCCAGTTGGCTGGGGACAAGAGGACGGATGTGATGGTGCAGGGAGACCCGTCGCCACCATCACAGTGACGCCACCACCACCAGTGCCACCACCATAGTGCCATCACCACAGTGCCACCACCACCACTTGCCTATACAAAAAACCAATATTTCCCTCTATTTACACTAATAACTCCCTAATCAATCTCTTGAGAGAGAAACTTTTGACGACAACTCCGCCTCCCTTCCCCCGGCTGTGACAATCAGGAACGTGTGTATCGCCGGGTATTGAGAACCAGCCATCCAAAAACGAACCTTTCTGAGACGAGGCGTCGGGTTTAACAAAGCAACAAAGGCCAATCACTGATCCAAGGAGGTCGTCCAGTTCGCCTCTCACCTCTTCCCGTATTGTTTCGTATAAAAAAACATCTTTGACGGGAGAAAATACACTACGGCTCTTCACCAGTCTAATTGTATGTTAATGTGGGGCGTGTACAGGTGGTGGTGGGAGATATGACGTGTACAGGTGGTAGTGATGATGAAGGCGCTGAGAGAGAGAGAAAGTATGGGCCGTAAACACAACTCCACAACGAGCAAAACACACACACACACACACACACACACACACACACACACACACACACCTGGTCAATTAGATATATATGACGATCTTCCCCTCACACCTGGCGCTGATGACATGGCAACAACCACCACCGCTACCACCATCCGAGGCTTGTTGTTGCCTCATAAACAGAGACACACACACACAGACCACAACAACTTAAGGCCCAGGGACCACTTTCAGCTGACCATTTGTACACCTGGTGGATCTGTGTCACGTCTCACAACAAGTAAAGTGATAAAGTTGTTATAGTTTTGTTTTCATTATCATTATTGTCTTCATTATTATCACTGGAAGAAACCTTTATTATATTCACAATTATTCCAATTATTATCTCATTATCATCAGCTTCATCATTATTATTATTATTATCGATGTTATCAGTTAAAAATCACTAGTTTCATCTACAATTTATTCCATTTATTATTATCAATATTATCAATCAAAATAATTATCATCATATCTACAATTATTCTAGTTATCATTATCCTCATCAGGAAAACCGCTACAATCAGAGTACAGCATCAGGGAAAAAAAATCAACAACAGACAAAGGGAAACCGGTTACGACGAGGACCCAAAAAAAAAAATCAACCGCAGGAAAACCGCTACTATCAAGACCAATCAAGAGACACGAGGTGGACAAACAAACAAACAAACAAAAAATATATAAACAAAAGAAAGAAAGAGAGAGAGAGAGAGAGAGAGAGAGAGAGAGAGAGAGAGAGAGAGGCTCCCCAATCTTGGCTGATTCCCGCCCTTTTCACCCGTTGTTGAATCCAGTGTGTTGCGCCATGACGATTGGTAGGAGGGGAGAGAGAAATGCTTTTGTGTGGCTTGTGAGAAGAAGAAGAAGAAGAAAAAGAAGAATATAAAGGATGAAGAGAAGATATAGAGAATAAGAATAACAACAAAAAGAAAATTGGGGAAGAGAGAGAGAGAGAGAGACTGTTCACTATAACATTCATCCAATATTATATAATAGTTATATCAGTGTTATAAACGCGAGATAAAAGCGTTGTGTGGGCCGCTCGTGACCAGGCTGGGTACTGTGCTAATAGTCACGACACGACACGACCCGATGCTATTATCTGGTAGAGGAAGCGCCTAAAACATGGATAATACTACCACCAATAGCACTTATCATCGCCATCACTAGCAACGCCAGTATCACTAGCACCACCATCATAGCCACCACTACCATCACATTACTACGACCATCACTGTCATCACCACTACCATCATCACCCCAGCTAACAGTAACTTGAGGCACCACCATCATTACCATTAATCATCATCATCATCATCACCATCATTGCCACCACCACAATCTTCATCGTCAGTCATCACCACCCACCATCATCACCACCATCATTACCACTATCACCACTAGCAACATCACTACCACTAGCACCACCATCACTAGCAGCAGCAGTAGGGTAGGCAGGTGGTGGTGTGGCCGCCTCCAGCAAGTGACCTTGGTGTAAGGCAAGTCATTACCCCACATACTGTAGTGTTCCTTTACTCCCTCCTCACGCTGTTACTGCTACCATGATGATGATGATGATGATGATGATGATGATGACGACCCTGTTACTGCTACCATGATGATGATGAAGCATTTGTTGACGCAAATCTTTCAGTTATCATCACACCATCACCACAACCATAATCAACACTATTAACTCATCACAACTGCTACTATTGCTACTACCACCACCACCATCATCACCACCACACCTTCTACCACTACCCGGGACTACAATAACCACAACTACCACAACTACTCGCCTCTTTTATTTGATTTTCTACTTGATTTTTTTTTGTTTAACTGTAATAACACTACAACCACAACAACTAACTGGAGATGGTGGAGAAGGTGTTGGTGGTGGTGGTGATGGCAGAGGTTGTGGTGAAGAAAGTGGTGGTGAAGGTTGTGGTGGTGAAGGTTGTGGTGGTGAAGGTTGTGGTGTTGATGCGTCCCCAGGAAACTCGCTACCAAACTGGGAAATCCGGTCTGCACCACTGGCTTTGCCTCCCCCATGGTTCTGGTCCCCCATGGTTCTGCCCCCCACTTGGTCCCCACGAAGCCTCTGTTCCCCCTTCCTCTGGCTCTGTAAGGTTGTGCTCATCTGCTCGTCCCTTTAAACACTACAATATGTGCCAGTTTTTTTAATGTTCATCTGTCTCTTTCTTACACCACCCCCACACACACATCTGTCAGTTTGTGCAAGTTCATCTGTCTGTCCCATTAAACTGCTTAACACCTGTCAGATTATGTTGTACCTTTAAATCGCTTAACACCCGTCAGTTTCATATATCTGTGTTTCTGTACAAGTCTCTGTCTGTTCTTAACCAAGCTTAGGACTTTTTTATCATCTTGTGGCTAAACTGTTAAATGTTCCCCTTTTAATGACACAATAATTGTACGTATGTATGAATGTATGTATGTATGAATGTATGTATGTATGAATGTATGTATGTATGTATGTATGAATGAATGTATGTATGAATGTATGTATGTATGAATGTATGTATGAATGTATGTATGAATGTATGTATGTATGTATGTATGTATGTTTGTATGTATGAATGTATGTATGTATGAATGTATGTATGTATGTATGTATGAATGTATGTATGTATGTATGTATGAATGCAGTTAGTGGCCATTTATCCCTTCATACTGCCTTGAACAGATAGTGTGTGTTTATATAAGATTGTAATGCTCTTTAAACTGTCTAATCAAATCAGTGTCTATTTATGTGATGTTTTGGGCCCTTTAAACTGTCCTGCCTAACCAGTGTGTGTTTATATCAGGATGTTATGTCGCTTTAAACTGCCCAACACCCCTTCAATCTTTGTAAGTATACGGCTGTCAGTCCCTTTAAATTGGTCAACGGCTGTCAGCACGAACGACGAGCAGATTAAGTTAGCGAGATGTGAGAGAGTGAGTCACCAGGGGGGGACACGTGGTGACTGAGAGTGAGTCACCAGGGGACACGTAGACTGAGGAGTGAGTCACTGTGGGGACACGTGGTGACTGAGAGTGAGTCACCAGGGGGACACGGGTGACTGAGAGTGAGTCACCAGGGGGACACGTGCACTGAGAGTGAGTCACCAGGGGACACGTGGTGACTGAGAGTGGGTCAACAGGGAACGTGGGTGACTGAGAACGAGTCACCAGCTAAAGGAGATAGGGAGGTAAAGGGGAGAGTAAAGCCAGCTATATAAAGAGGGCAGGAGGGAGGGAGAATAAGGCCAGCTAGAGGGAGGGAGAGGACAGTAAGACATAATACAGCTACAATTATGATAGATGGTGGTGCACTTACCCTCGACCCTGCTGCATCCTCTCTCCCTCACACTACAACCATCCTCCCTCTCTCTCTCTCACTACCTTCATCACCTCTCTCTCCATGTATCTACCCACCTTCTTCCCTCCTTCTACCTACCTGTCTATCCGGACCTTCAGTGTAGGTTAAAAACAGCATCACCCACCACCCCCCAAAACCATGAATGAGATGGAGGGGAGATGAAGGATGCTGGGTATGGGAGGGGAGGGGAGGGGATGGGAGGGGATGCGAGGGGATGGGAGGGGATGCTGGGGATGCGGGTGTGGGGGAGGTGGGGTTGAGAGGTGGTAGGAGGGGATGGGAAGAGAAGGGATGCTGGAGATGGGAGGGGGGAAGGGGAGATGCCGAGTCCAGGAGATGAATGAAGAGCTCCATAATGCATATCCACAATCAATAACACCTTTGTACTCACCTGAATGGCCAAGGCAGCGGCTCCAGGTACACCAGCTCGCAAGCCCTCCCCCGAGACGCACCTGAGGGAGTACACACATTAATATTACTCCTATATGGATTTTGGCGAACCTCCTGATGGTCGCTTTTGTTTTGGTGGTTACAGGGGAGGAGAGGTGTGAGAGGGGGAGGAGAGGGGTGTGAGAGGGGGGAGGAGAGGGGTGGTGAGAGGGGAGGAGAGGGGTGTGGAGGGGGAGAGAGGGGGTGTGGAGGGGAAGAGGGGTGGAGGGGGGGAAGAGGGGTGTGAGGGGGAAGAGGTGTGTGAGGGGGGAGAGGGGGTGAGGGGGAGAGGGGTGTGAGGGGGGAGAGGGGTGTGGAGGGAGGAGAGGGGTGGGAGGGGGGTGTGGGAGGGGAGGAGAGGTGTGAGGGGGAGGAGAGGTGTGAGGGGACGAGGTTAGGTAGGGTGCGTGTGTAAGGTTTAGGTAAAGCATAATAGTACATTATTATCATTACTATTATTATTATTAATCATAAAAGCTGAATCACAACTTTTCTTTATTTCACTAAAATCCAATTTTAAACAAACAAGGATGAACTGACACACACACACACACACACACACACACACTAACCTGTACGTCCATATGGCAAGCTCTCCAATGACAGTCGACTCTCCCGATTTCCCACCACACTCCCAGATTTATATCCAACCTAAATGATTCACTCCGATTTCATAGAGGTTTTCGAAGCTTCAATGTTTTATACCATTAATGACACTACAACCATAACTACTACTTACCATCACAACACTACCCAGTACCACAACACCAACACGACCACTTTCACCACCATCACTACCACGACCACGAGACACCATCACCACCACTACTACCACCATCACCACCACCACACCTAAATCCCCAGACCGTCGCACCACCACCACTATAAATCTTACGGACTTAAATACGACAAACCCAAAAGCCTGAGTCGTTTGTCATATTTTTGGCTTAAGGCGTCGGGCGAGCGGGCTTTTGGGCTTTTGTAGGGATTACGTCAATGACACCCGTCGCGCCATCGACTCCCAGACCCGCGGTGTGGCACTAGTGTGGTGGTGGCAGTGTGTGTGTGTGTGTGTGGTAGAGTGGCATAAGGCAGAGGTGTGTGGTAGTGGCGGAGGTGTGTGGGTGTGGTAGAAGTGTGTGGTGGTGACAGATGACAAGTGGTGGTGTGTGGTAGTAATGTAGTACCGGTAAATGATATGGTGTGCGTGCGTGCGTGCGTGCGTGTATGTATGTATGGTGGTGATCGCGTGTGGTGGTAGTAGTAGTTTGTGATAGTTGTATGTGGCAGTAATGCGTGGTATTGTTGTGTGGCACTATATAACATTAACACTGAGGTGGCACTGTTTGGGGTACTGGGTGAGTGTGTGACTAGACGTGAAACTAGTGTGCTAAGTTTGGGCTGGTGTGATGGTAGTGTAGAGTGGTAGTGTGGTGGAGTGGTAATGTGGTAGTGTGGTAGTGTGGTAGAGTGGTGGAGTGGTAATGTGGTAGCATTGTGTGGCAGTGATCATGTAGATGTGTATGGCACTTCCGTATGTGGTATAGTTGTGTGGCTCTCTACGTGGTATTGGTTGCTCTGGCACTTGTGAGAGGTATTCCGTCTGGCACTGTGGTCTTATGATACGAGATCCCCCAAACGCACCAGGAATGTATCACACACACACACACACACACACACACACACACACACCAAAATATGAGCATCTAACCTTCCTCCCCTACACTATGACACCTCGGCTTGACAGTTGTGTTTATAAAAAGGAAACCGAGACATTCTAAAGAGGAAGGCCACCCCTCCTTCCTCCCTCCTTACCTACCTACCTCCCTCATTCTAAAGAGGAAGGCCACCCCTCCTTCCTACCTCCCTCCCTCCTTACCTACCTACCTCCCTTCCTCCTTACCTTACTACCTCCATTTATCCCTACCTACCTCTGTACCTCCCTACATCTAATCCCTCTCTACCTCCGCCCCTCCCTATACCCTAGGCGTCACTCATCTAACCCACAAAAATAAAAACAAAAGCACATCATTACCCAACAGCTCCTAGAAAACAAAATCCTCCAAAGACGATATTTAACCTTTTTTATGAGCAATATTTATACCGCCACCCCACAAAAAAATAATAAAATAAAAAAAATACGAGAAGAAAAAAGTTTATAATCTGGTGTTAACTAGTGGTAGATGACTTTAACAGGGGTATATATATATACGTCTTAAAAGAGACTATTTGGCGCCATTTTTAGCCACAAGGTCAGAGAGGAAAAAAAGTGTAGGAGTAAAATATGAACCATAACAGCATGTGGTACTTTATCTTACTGCTTCTTCTCTGTACTTATTTATCATTTCTTTTTTCTCTTCTTCCTTCTCTCTTCTTGTTCCTCTTCTCTTTGTTCTTTTTTTTTATTCACCTCCTCTTCTTTTGTTCTTTTTCTTCTTCTTCCTTCTCTCTTTCTTGTTCCTCTTCCTCTTCATCCTCTCTGTTCTTACCCCCTTCCTTCTCCTCCTCTCAGTAGTTCTTCCTCATCTTCATCCTCTTTTTTCCTCCTCTCCGTTCTCCTTTTTCCCCCTCCTCCTCCTCATCCTCCTCTCTTTTCTTCTCCTTCCTTTTCCTCCTCTGTTCTCCTTCGTTTTCCACCTCCTCCTCTTCACTATGTCATGGGGGAATCCAGGCGGGTCAGCAGCGAGCGTGAAGGACATCTGCTCCACCACCCCCCCCCCTTCCATCCTCATCCCCCTCACCTCTCCACCATCATAGCTTTTCTCTCCTTCCTCTCACCCCCCTCACCTCTCATACCTCTCCATCCTTACACTTCTCCTCTCCACCCTCACACCTCACCCCCTGCCACCAGAGCTAGTCAAACCCTTCTCGTTCTGGGGGGCTACTCTTTATTTTTCGGGGCGCTATTCGAACAAGTCTGGGGGCTACTTTTTTTTTCTGGCTTGGATACATTTTCCACGACTACCACACACAAACCCCCTGCCTTGGGGCTACCTGGGCTACTCCCTATGTTCTGGGAGGGAGGGACTACCCGACTATACATTGCAGGGATAATTCGCATTCTGGAGGAGAGATGGGGCTACTCATCTTAATTTCAGGGACTTAAAGGATACAAAAAATCACCATAAGACTATCACATTACTACTTACCAGTCCTCATTATATTCCCATCCTCACAATCGTCTTAAAACAACCAAAATTATCGTTTCAAAAGACAAAAAAAAAATAAGATAGTCATTCCTTAGTCTCATTTCCAGAGTACAATAGTCCTAATATACTATCATACCTGCACTTGTATTATAACAGGTATATTACTATTAGATAATATAGCTCTTCGTTCAGGATAATATAATGTATACTGTGTTAATACAACGTCTAGTGTAATAGTGTGTTTCCTGTGGATGAACCGACTACTGGCGATGCAAGATGATGGTGGTTGCAGTCCACAGCCGGACCATCCGAGCTCTCTCTCTCTCTTTCTTACTATCTTTATCTCTACCTCTCACTTATTATCTTTATCTATCTCTCTCTCTCTCTCCAAACAGAAGACTGACCTAAAAACACTAATATACGTTCTCTAAAAAAAAAAGTTTGCTTTCTATTCTTCCATTCATCTTTTTTGTTTAGCTAAATATGGAGGGAGACAGACAGAGAAAGAAAGAAAGACAAAAGAGAGAGAGAGAGAGAGAGAGAGAGAGAGAGAGAGAGAGAGAGAGAGAGAGAGAGAGAGAGAGAGAGAGCTGGCCGGGATAGCACTGATCAATAGAATGGCAGGGAAAGTGTGTTGCCTGAATTGCGCGCCTCCCTCGTGTCCTTCACTATCCTGCTGCAAGTGAGGATGGTGATGATAATAATGGTGCAAATGATGGTGATAAAGGGTGAAAATGGTGAAAATTATGGTGATAAAAGGTGATAATGGTGCAAATGATGATGATGATGATGATGATGATGATGGTGCAAGTGGGGAAGAGGAGGAGGAGGAGGATGGCGAGTGATGATGGTGATGATGGTGAGGAGGAGGATGGTTATTATTATGGTGATGATGATAATAGTGAAATTGTAAATGGATATAAATGGATATAATAACAAAGCAATCAGAAGCATCACACACACACACACACACACACACACACACACACACACACACACACACACACACACACACACACACACACACACACACACACACACACACACACCAACTGCGACAAGCAAAATGCATCACTACCAGAGACACTTCACTAACACGATGCTCCATAACTGCACCACCATACAATGACGCAACATAGAATGCAACATCGTCATATGTACTTACTAAGCATTGTAATGGCACCATACTAAATACACCATACTTTCATACTCAGCATCATTACATCGTTCTCAACACCATAACCACATTATACTTCAAAGCACCATAACCACAATATATACGCACCGTCTACCATAATTCGCCAACACCATAATTTCGCCATATTCAGAAGCACCATAGACACAATATTATACACTACGCACCCTAACAACAAGCTGCACACCATATCCATAACATCAATCATGGTTGGGTTAGATTAGGTTAGGTAGGGTTAGGTTAAGTTAGGTAGGATTAAGCTGGGTTAGGTTAGTTTAAGTTAGGTACGGTTAGGTTAGTTTAAGTTAGGTACGGTTAGGGTAGTTTAAGTTAGGTACGGTTAGGTTAGTTTAAGTTAGGTACGGTTAGGTTAGTTTAAGTTAGGTACGGTTAGGTTAGTTTAAGTTAGGTACTGTTAGGTTAGTTTAAGTTAGGTACGGTTAGGTTAGTTTAAGTTAGGTACGGTTAGGTTAGTTTAAGTTAGGTACGGTTAGGTTAGTTTAAGTTAGGTACGGTTAGGTTAGTTTAAGTTAGGTACTGTTAGGTTAGGTTAAACGTCCGGGACACACTCCCTCAAAGGTCCGGGACCGCCGTGTCCTCCATAAACGTGCTGGTCCAGACGTCCTTGTCTAAACAACCTAGCCAAAATGTCCTACATACACACACACGTCCGGCTGAAGGGAGGAGTAGGAGAGGACGAGGATGAGTAGGAGAGGAGAATGATAAATAGGAAGAGGAGGAGGAAGAGGAAGAAGAGGAAAAAAGAAGAGGAAGAGAAGAAGGAAAAGAAGAAGAAGAAGAAGAAGGATACGTGCAGGCAGGAGTCGTGCCTTGGGTGAGGAAGACGCCCCGAGAGATCCGCGTCAGGGAGTGAGGGAGGGAGAGTCAGGCTAACCTTGTCCCCCAACAGCTGGTATAAAAACAAACAAAAAAAAGCTCCACTCGTCTGGGACTTCACCTCACTGCACTTCCTCCAGCCCGTGAAGGATAACACGGAGGAGTGAACGTCAAAGAAACACAAAAAAATCCCCCCACGGAAAACGACTCTTGTTGAAATCACTCCATGGACGAATATTTCTGAGGACCCTAGTTAGAAAATGTCATTCTTTGTTTTTTTTTTTAGTTTCGCTCGACAGTTTCGTTTACCTGGTATGACCTAATTAAGTAGTTTAGTAATTAAAGTGATCGTATGACAAAGAACACCTTAGCGGCCACTACCACGAACTCATCCCCTCACGAGCTGTAGTTAACAATGGTACTGTAGTCAAACCCTCTCGATCTCGTCATCTGCCACACACACACACACACACACACACACACACACACACACACACACACACACAATGTTATTTTGACTTTCCTGGCAGTTAACATACCACACTTTATTTTTTTTATCTGCCAAGTGTTCACCAGTAACCCTCAAGGCCTGCCAAACACACGTACTATACAAACACTCAAAACACAGTACAGAACAGGCCACCTGCTGAACAGTTCTAGTGATCAACAATGCAGGAATAAAAAAATCAAAACATAACATCAGCCACTCAAGCTTATTTCACCAAAGATTAACCATCCTAAAACTAACCAAACCAAAAAGAACCTAACCTAACCTTAAAGAACCTAACCTAACCAAAAAGAACCTAACCTTACCTGGACTGGACTGGACTGGACTGGACTGGACTGACCTAACCTAACCCCCTAAAAAATCGAAAATTCAAAATCCACCCACGTTGAATTTCCCAAAGACTCAAAAGAAAAAAAAATCAAATTTCCGAAATATTTTGCCGTTCCCCCATACTACAAAAGGGTAATTTTGGCTTGTGTGTGAGGGGGGGGGGGGTTGGAAGGGGGGCCAATTTAGCACTGTGTATTACCAACTAACAAGCAATTACCACCTCATCGAACATGGTAATCACGGTGGAGGGTAGAGCCACCGTCCGCGATATACCAACAGTCACAGGGGAATTATGGGCAATACATCACAAGCCATATTCAACGTCCAGTAATGAACATTCAACCTAATGACTCAACATTCATCCTAATGATCAACATTCAATTCAACAACAATTATGAGGGGGACAATCACGGTGTTAATAATAAAAAAATACAAATAAATAAATAATAATAATAATAATAATAATAATAACCATATGAATAATAATTAATAACTGATAAAAATAAAAAATAAAAAATAACCGATACAAATAAAAACAACTATTTCATACAATTAAAAACAAACACAAATAAACACTATGACTAAAACACTGAAAATAAACACACACACACACACACACACACACAAGTACGTTAACGGCAGTAGGAGTGGCGATACTAGCGGAAGACGGGGAGAAGAGAAGACAAGAGGAGGAGGCACTATAAAGGAGTGGCAATAGCAAAGGAAGACACAAAAGAAGGAGAAGAGAAGGAGGAGCAAGAATAGGAGGAGGAAGAGGAGGGAAGTCCAAGGTTGTGGGGGCGTCAACGGTGACCCTGACGCTCCTCGCCACCTGACACACGCTAATTAAGCCTGGGCCTGCCCACCCACCTACCTGCATGATTTCTACTTGTATGATTAAAAATGCCAGAGATACAGACTGGTGCTAGAACTTGTACAACACGAGTGGTGGGGGTAGTGGGGAGGGGGAGGAGAGGGGGGAGGAGAGGGGAAGAGAGGGAGGGGAAGGAAAGGTGGGGGAGGGAAGGGAAGGTGGGGGAGGGGAAGGGGAAAGGTGGGGGAGGGGAGGGGAAGAGAGGGGAGGGAAGGGGAAAGGTGGGGGGAGGGGAAGGGGAAAAGGTGGGGAGGGGAAGGGGAAAGGTGGGGGAGGGGAGGGGGGGAAGAGGGAGGGGAAGGAAAGGTGGGGAGGGGAAGGGGAAAGGTGGGGAGGGGGGGAAGGAGGGGAGGGGGGGAAGAGAGGGGAGGGGGGGGAAGAGAGGGGAGGAGGGGGGAAGAGAGGGGAGGAAGGGGAAAGGTGGAGGGGAGAAAGGAGGGGAGGGAAGGGAAGAAAGAAGGAAGGCAGAAGGAAGGTGTTAATGAAGGGGGAAGAGGGGAGGAAAGGGAGGAGGGTAGGGACGAGAGAGGGGTAGGAGGGTGTACGAAGGAAGGGTAAGAGGGGAGGGGGGAAGGGAAGGAGAGGACGGGGGGTAAGACTGGGGGAGGTGGTAAATGAAGGAAGGGGTAAAAGATGATGGGATAGGAAGAGGACAAACGAGGTGAAGAGGAAAGGGCAGCAGACGAAAGGGAGGAGGAAATGTGAAAGGACCTAATGAGGGAGATAGAAAAAAGGGAGAATGATGGAGGAAGGAAGAAAAGGACTTAAGGGGAGAGAGGGAGAGAGGGAGAGAAGGGAGGTAGGGAGTATATTTGAGAAGAAAGAAGGAGAGAGGAAGCATGAAAGAAAAAGTAAACATGGCAGAAGGGAGGAAGGGAAGAATGAGGAGGAAGAGTAGAAAGGACGAAAGAATGAATGAAAGAAATACTAAAGAGAAGAAGAACGGAGAGACGAGAGAGAGAAAAATGAAAGGAGGAAAAGTGAACAAAATGGATACAGATGAGAGAGAGAGAGAGAGAGAGAGAGAGAGAGAGAGAGAGAGAGAGAGAGAGAGAGAGAGAGAGAGAGAGAGGAATAAAGAATGGAATAAAATAGCCAAGAGAAGGAGGGGGGAGACAAAGGACGGAGAAGATGACATTTAGCACACGTTAAAACTTCATTCAGGTGAGACATGGAGGAGGAGGAGGAAGAGAAGACGAGGAAGAAGAAAGGAGGAGGAGGAAGAAAGGAGGAGGAGGAGGAGGAAGAAGAAAGGAGGAAGAAGAGAAAAGACGAAGAAGAAAGAGAGAGGTAGAGTGAGGAGAAAAAGAAAGAGGGGGGTAAAGGAGAAGGAAAAGTTAAGAAAAGGAGAAGGACGAGGAAAGAGAGGAAGGGGAGGAAAAGGGGGATAAGGGAGGAAAACAATTAAGAGGAGGAGGCGGAGGAAAAATAGTAGGAAGAGGAAAAAGGAAAAGACGGAAGAGAAAGATAAGAAGGAAAAGGAGAAGGATGGGGAGGATAAGGAGACCAAGAAAGGGAGGAGGAGGAGGAGGAGGAGGAGGAGGAGGAGGAGGAGGAGGATGTACCATAAAATAATAATAATAATAATAATAATAATAATAATAATAATAATAATAATAATAATAATAATAATAATAACAATACCTTCTCCTCTACCGAAATTTCTAGGCCGTGAAACAAGATTTACTTCAACAACTAACAACACGAGAAATAACTTTTTTTTCACCGAGGAGTTCTAAAAATGTGTCTTTGTGGCCGAGGCGTGGAAAAATGTCATAATGAGTGGAGGAGGAGCAGCAGTAATGACGAAGAGCCACCCGCCCTCTTTGGCAACGGGGTGGGTGGGTGGGTGGGTGGGTGTGTGTCCATCTTTCACACCACGAGGATGTCCTAGGTGTCCAATTACCACACAAAGTTACACGATAAATAACATATACTGTACGCAGAAGCACAACAACGCCATCAGTTTCCAGAAGCCAAAAGGGACACTGCAGGCGTATAAATGAGCCGCAGCAGGGCAGTGGGGGACGGGGCAGGCATTCCAGGGGTAAGCAGGAAATTCTTGACGCCGCGGTACATCCAAAGTTTCTGAGAACTCGTAAGTGCATATTTCCTGGAGGCGGTGTTCGCCTGTCACCACCCTCGACACACACAAGGTACGCAACACACACAGGTACGCAACACACACAGGTACGCTACACAGGTAGGCAACACACACACATGTAGGCAACACACATAAGGTAGACAACACACAGGTACGCTACACACACACACACACACACACACACACAGATACGCCTCTCTCTCTCTCTCTCTCTCTCTCTCTCTCTCTCTCTCTCTGGTGGTCAATATCCTTATTATCCAATCAATTGATCTTTCCAGGGAATTCATTTGTTTCAATGTACAGATAAAGCGGAAACGTTAACAGCATCTAGTTAAGGGTTGGGAGGGTGAACCGTGAGAAGGGAGGTAACAATGCCACCCACGCACGCCCACGTCCTGTCCATAGTGAACAGCCTGGAGGTCAAACAACTTCCTCACCCCCCACTCTGTGCTCTCGCTTAATAACTTCCTGGTGTTTCAACCTTTCTTAGTATTGATGATAAAGTGATGACTACCACTACAACCCAACGTGAATCATGTATGTTCACTCGTTAGCAGGATAACCTTACATTATCTTCAACCTGACGAAGGAGAGGTGTTTCCCCTATTATCTTGGTAACAGCAAGGATCATGCAAGGCTTCGGCCGGCCTTGGCATACTTGTGAGAACGGGGGAGGTACTAGCATCCAGCCCCAGGGAACCCCGGCCACTCACTCACTTTCTACCAGGAATGTGGCCTGACTCACTCACCCCAACCCGATGCTCCTGCGGCCTCCCTACACCCTCACTCTCTAACCTGCATCTCATTCATACACACTACACCTCTCTGGCCTCCTTGTCTCACACACACACACACACACACACACACACACACACACACACACACACACACACACACACACACACACACACACACACACTCTGAAGAACTAATAATTCATCTCCTAATTCTCCACATAGTAACTCACCTCCTAACATCAATAACCTAAAAGTGACTTGATACAGCCAAAATATTCGCAAGTCACGACACTTGGGAAGGAAAGTGTCACTGTATGCGTCATGACACACCTTGTGGCACACTGGGAGGCACCTAGTTGACTTATGATACACCGGGTGGCACTTAGTTGACTTGTGGCACACTGGCAGGCACTTAGTTGACTTATGGCACACTGGGTGGCACTTAGCTGACTTTTGGTACAATGTGTGGCACTTAAGTGACTTGTGACACACTGGGTGACACTTAGATGACTTGTGACACACTGAGTGGCACTTAGATGACTTGTGATACACTGGGATGCATTTAGCTAGCCCCGGCATACTGAGAGCCCCTTCTGTAAATGGAATTTTGCAGCAGACAGCGGATAGCTCATTATGTACCTCATATCCAGCCCGTGATTACAAAGGAGGAGTCAGAAAAAAGTCTTTGTCAGATCTCAGTGGTCAGGTTATTATGGTACTGAATACAAGAGAGTAATCCAGTATCTTCAAGATGCAAAATATGGATAGTCTTAATATATCAACTATCTATTTTCTCAGTCTAGGATGCAGTGTTCTAGAGTGTGGCCATATGTTTGGGCCACACAATTAATACTATTCTCACCTGCATAAGGGCCACATTGCCACAAGTATTCATATCTCAACCTTAGTCTAGTAGTTACATCTAGTGATCTTGTTACCTTCCTCATACACAGGATGCACGTCAAACACCACACATCATGGACTAACAGTATAGTGTTGAGTCGAGTGACCCAGCCAGCCAGCCCAGCATCACGTCTAGAGTGCGTGACGTAGTGAAGGCCAGGGGGCAAGGGTTCAAAGTTCACACTCACTCCAGGTAAGAACAGGAAGAACAAGAAAGAAAGAAAGAATGGAGGGAAGGAAGAATAACCACAACAACAAAAAAATAGCAAAGAAAATCGTGAAATAAAAGGCGTAGGTGGAAAACACGAATTAAAACATAGAATAAAGGAAAGGAAAAAATAAAGAGAAGGAAGTAAAAAACGTAAATTAAAAAAAGACAGAAAATTATACACTCGCTAAACGAAGAATAAAAGCAAAACATAATAAAGAATAAAAAATGGAGGAAAAAAGAAAAATTAAAGGATTATAGAAGAGTAAGAAGAAGGAAAGAAGAGTAAGAAGAAAGAAAGAAAAGTAAAGAACATATGATAAAAGACGAAGAACAACAAAAATAAAAAAAATAACATGACAGTAAACCCCACCCCCCCCTCCTCTTGTGTGACTCGATCAGGGTGAAGTGGGCAAAGGGGTGAGGGTGAGAAGTGAGTGAGGGAGGATGAGATGTGAGGGAGGGAGGGAGAGAGGGTCAGGTCAGGGCGCTCGTTCACTTTATCTCAGCTGACTCCTGACCAAGTGATCTGTCATATTCCCAAAGATCACACCAGCGACCCTCTCACACTGCTGCCCCCCCCCCCTACTCCCACGTTCTCTCTCTCTCACATTCATTAGTTCTCTTTCTCACTTACCAAGTACAATTTTGAAAAGCAACAAGATTACTACTACTACTACTACTAATAATAATAATAAAAACAAAAATAATAATAATAATAATAATAATAATAATAATAATAATAATAATAATAATAATAATAATAATAATAACAACAACAACAATAATAATAACAAAAACAATAATAACCATCACAAAATACAACAATCTTCAAAATAAAACTAGTAAAAACACCAAATAAATACATCTAAGATAACCAAAAAAAATCCCGCTTTAAAGAAAATATCAAATGATAATAAATAAATAAAGAGATAGTGATAAAGTGATATGATGCAGCGCTCAATCTGCCTCAGTACTGTACAGAGAATTACGACACAGATTCCCAACTGGAGGATAATATAGAGAAAGAGAGGGGGCTGTGTACTCTCTCTCTCTCCGGGCAAGAACACGACAAACAACAAAGCATTTTCTAGCGTTTGTTTACCATCCGTCGCTTGTCTACAGTACCTATGGCTCGGAACCTCCCCCTTATTCTCTACCCTCCCTGAATCGTAGCAACAAATCTCCCTTAACTGGTGGTGATGATAACGAGGTCACGTCTAACTGAAATTGAAGTATAAATTGAAACAGTTTATTTAGCCAGAATAATACAAATACACAGTGAACAACAACAACAATATTGACATGACTGAGCCTCTCGAGTGGTGCAGCTCACTTGAAAGGCAACTGGTAAATACTGTATATTTATCTGCTGAAAAAAAAATATGAAACAGTATATGGACAGTGTTAGCCAAATACGTATTGAAATGTTACTATATTCACTGGCCCCAATGGTGTCAAATTTGCACCGAGACTCAACTGTTCATCAATCGTTCATATATCTCAAGGATCTGTGAGACTTCGTGCCCTGGGAGGTACTTAAGAAGCCTTCCTAAACAGCTGTTCCCGGGTGTAACTGATCAGAGGCCAGATACACACGTTTGTGGTCACCAGCGAGACAGTCTGGCTGGCCGACCACAAGATATTTTGAGAGAGAGAGAGAGAGAGAGAGAGAGAGAGAGAGAGAGAGAGTTCACGACTCTGCTCCATTAACAGACTGGGAAGACATAGTAGACAGTGAAACTTGCCAGACAAAAGGTGACGCGACCCGACACAGTCAAGTTCTCTCTCCCTTATCACCTATAGTATGAAAAGAGATTTACCTGAAGATTAGCACCCCAGTTTAGTTTACATGACGATTAAACACCCTAACACTACTTGCAGGGGTTAGGTTAAGTAAGGTTAGGTGAAGTTAGGTTAGATTAGGATAAGTGAGGTGTGGGGGTGGGAGGGTAGTGTGTGGGGAGGGTCATGGTAGTAGTGTGTGTGGGGTGAGGGTCATGGTAGTAGTGTGTGGGTGTGAGGTCATGGTAGGTGGGAGGGTCATGGTAGTAGTGTGTGGGGTGGAGGGCTGGTAGTAGTGTGGTATGTGGGGGTCATGGTAGTAGTGTGTGGTATGGGGTCATGGTAGTGTGTGGGGGTGTGGGGTCTGAGTAGTGTGTGTGTGGGTGAGGGTCATGGTAGTAGTGTGGGTGTGGGGTCATGGTAGTAGTGGGTGCAGTAGTGTGTGTGGGTGGGGGGTGAGGGTCATGGTAGTAGTGTGTGGTGGGGAGTGTGTGTGGGGTGTGAGGGTCGGTGTGTGGGGTGAGGGTCATGGTAGTAGTGTGTGGTATGTGGGGGTCATGGTAGTGTGGGGTGTGAGGGTCATGGTAGTAGTGTGGGTGAGGGTGTGTGGGGGGGGTCATGGTAGTGTGTGGGTGAGGGTGTGTGTGGGGTGCATGGTAGTAGTGGGTGAGGGTGGTGTGGGGGTGAGGGTCATGGTAGTGTGTGGGGTGGAGGGCTGAGTAGTGTGTGTGAGGGGTCAGGTAGTAGTGTGTGGGGTGAGGGTCATGGTAGTGTGGGTGTGAGGGTCATGGTAGTAAGTGTGTGGGTGAGGGCTATGGTAGTAGTGTGTGTGGTGTGAGGGTCATGGTAGTAGTGTGTGGGGTGTGAGGGTCATGGTAGTGTGTGGGGGAGGGTCATGGTAGTGGGGTGAGGTCATGGTAGTGTAGAGGGTCATGGTAGTAGTGTGTGTGGGGTGAGGTAGTAGTGTGTGTGGGGAGGGTCATGGTAGTAGTGTGGGGTGAGGGCTATGGTAGTAGTGTGGGGGGAGGGTCATGGTAGTGTGTGTGGGGTGAGGTCATGGTGTAGGGGTGGGGGTGAGGGTAGTAGTGTGTGGGGGTGAGGGTCATAGTAGTGTGTGGGGTGAGAAATGGTAGTAGGTGTGTGGTGTGGGGGTCATGGTAGTAGTGTGTGTGTGGGGGTGAGGTCAAGTGGTAGTAGTGGGTGAGGGTCATGGTAGTAGTGTGTGGGGTGGGGTCATGGTAGTGAGTGTGTGTGTGTGGAGGAGTGTGTGTGGTGGGGGTCATGGTAGTGTGTGGTGTGGGGGTCAGTGGTAGTAGTGTGGGGTGAGGTCATGGTAGTGTGGGGGTGAGGGTCATGGTAGGAGTGTGTGGGGTGAGGGTCATGGTAGTAGTGTGTGGGGGTGAGGGTCATGGTAGTAGTGAGGTGTGTGTGTGGGGAGGGTCATGGTAGTAGTAAGAGTGTGTGTGGTGGGGGTCATAGTAGTGTGTGTGAGAAGTAGTAGTGAGTGTGTGGTGTGTGGAGGGTCATGTAGTAGTGAGTGGTGGTGGTCATGGTAGTAGTGAGTGTGTGTGTGGGGGTGGTAGTAGTGGGGGGCAGTGTATGGTAGTAGTGTGTGTGGTGTGGGGTCATGGTGTGAGGTCATGGTAGTAGTGAGTGTGTGGTGTGAGGGTGGTAGTAGTGAGTGGTGTGGTAGTAGTGAGTGTGTGGTGGTCCATGGTAGTAGTGTGTGTGTGGGTGTGAGGGCATGTAGTAGTGAGGTGTGGTGTGTGGGGGTCATGGTAGTAGTGAGTGTGTGTGGTGTGAGGGTCATGGTAGTAGTGTGTGTGATAGTGTGTGTGTGGGCTGGTAGAGAGTGTGGTGTAGTGTAGTAGTGAGTGTGTGGTGTGAGGGTCATGGTGTGTGTGTGTGTGTGTGTGTGGGAGGTCATGGTAGTAGAGTGTGGTGTGGGGTGTGTGAGGTGTGTGTCATGGTAGTAGTGAGAGTGTGGTGTGGGGGTCAGTAAGGAGTGTGTGGTGTGGGTCATGGTAGTAGTGGAGAGAGTGGTGTGAGGGGCCATGGTAGTAGTGGAGATTGTGGTGGTCATGGTAGTAGTGAGTGTGTGGCAGTAGTGAGTGTGTGGTATCATGGTAGTAGTAAGAGAGTGTGGTGTGGGGTCATGGTAGTAGTGTGTGTGTGTGGGTCAGTAGTAGTGAGAGTGTGGTGTGGTATGTAGGTGAGAGTGTGGTGTGAGGTTCAATGGTAGTAGTGAGTGTGTGGTGTGAGGTCGGGAAGTAGTGAGAATGTGGTGGTCATGGTGTGTGAGTGTGTGTGTGTGTGGGAGGGCTGCGAGTAGTGAGAGTGTGGTGGTCATGGTAGTATGGTGTGTGTGTGTGTGTGTGTGTGTGTGGGAGGGGTAATGGTAGTAGTGAGTGTGGTGGTCATGGTAGTAGTGAGTGTGTGTGGTGGTCATGGTAGTAGTGAGTGTGTGTGTGGGGTCATGGTAGTAATGTGTGTGTGTGGTGGGGGTCATGGTAGTAGGTGTGTGTGTGGGGGTCATGGTAGTAGTGAGTGTGTGGTGTGGGGGTCGAGTAATGTGTGTGTGGTAAGTGGTAGTAATGTGTGTGTGGTGTGGGGGTCATGGTGCAGGAGTGTGTGTGTGTGTGTAAATGGTAGGGAGTGTGTGTGTGTGGTGGGGGTCATGGTAGTAGGAGGTGTGTGTGTGGTGTGTATGGTGGTGAGTGTGTGTGTGTGGTGTGGTATGGTAGTAGTGAGTGTGTGTGTGTGTGTGGGGCTTGGTAGTAGTGATTGTGTGTGTGGTGTGGGCTGTAGTAGTGATTGTGTGTGTGTGGTGTGGGGTCATGGTAGTAGTGATTGTGTGTGTGTGTGTGAGTATGGTAGTAGTGATTGTGTGTGTGTGGTGTGGGGTCATGGTAGTGATTGTGTGTGTGTGGGGGTCATGGTAGTAGTGAGTGTGTGTGGGGTGGGGGTCATGGTAGTAGTGATTGTGGTGTGGGTCATGGTGTAGTGAGTGTGTGGGTAGTAGTGATTGGTGTTGGTAGTAGTGATTGTGTGTGGTTGTGCGGTGGTGATTGGTGTGGTGTGGGGCTGAGATTGTGTGTGTGGTGTGGGGGTCATGGTAGCAGGTGTGTGGTGTGGGGCTGTGGTAGCAGTGTGTGGTGTGGGGGCTCATGGTAGTATTGATTGTGTGTGGTGTGGGGGCATGGTAGTAGTGATTGTGTGTGTGGTGTGGGGGTCATGGTAGCAGTGTGTGTGTGGTGGGGCGTCATGGTAGCAGTGTGTGGTGTGGGGGCTCATGGAAGTATTGATTGTGTGTGGTGTGGGGGCTGGGTAGTGATTGTGTGTGTGTGGTGTGGGGTCATGGTAGTCGTAATGTAAGGAAGAGCTTAGTATGCCCTTAGCAAAGTTGTTTAACAGGTTGTTTAACAAAAGACTAATTAGAAAGGTAGAAGCGCATGGCATCAAAGGTAATATCCTTAAATGGATTAGGGCGTGGTTACGGGACAGGAAACAGGGAGTGAGCATAAACGGCACTAAATCGCATTGGAGCAACGTCACTAGTGGAGTTCCCCAAGGCTCAGTACTTGGACCATTATTATTTATTATATACATAAACGACATAGATATCGGCATAGACAGCAACATAAGTAAATTTGCTGACGACACTAAAATAAGACGTGTAATTAAATCTGACGAGGACTCTGCAAAACTACAGGAAGATCTAAACAAATTTTTCGAATGGTCGGAAAAATGGCAGATGAAATTCAATGTGGACAAATGTAAAGTACTCAGTATAGGAGATGTAAACAGGGAAACCAGTTACCAGATGAACAACGATGCCATTGTGGAATCCGACTGCGAGAGAGATTTAGGAGTAATGATAAGTAGGAATCTTAAGCCAAATAAACAATGTGTTTTTGCTCGTAACAAGGCTAATAAAGTACTTGGGTTCATACAAAGGAGTGTTAGTTACAAGACTAGCGAGGTCATCTTAAAATCATATCTAGCACTTGTGAGACCTCACCTGGATTATGCAGTTCAGTTCTGGTCACAGTATTACAGAGTGGATATAGAATCCTTGGAAAGAATCCAGAGGAGAATGACAAGACTAATCCCAGGCATGAGGAACCTTGAGTACAGAGACAGGTTAAAGCATCTTAATTTGCACTCCCTCGAGAGATGTAGAGTGAGGGGCGACATGATAAGAGGTGTATAAATGGAAGTCAGGGTTAAACAAATGGGACATTACAAAGGTACTCAAACTATCCAACGAGGAGCGAACTCGTAACAATGGTTTTAAATTAGACAAATTTAGATTTCGGCGTGAAATAGGTAAACACTGGTTTGGAAACAGTAGTGGATGAATGGAACATGTTACCAAATATCATCATTAACTCGAATACGCTGGATAGCTTCAAACATAGGTTGGATGATATATGAGCAATAGGGGTTGGGTATAAACGGGACTGCCCAGTATGGGTCAATAGGCCCGCTGCAGTTTCCTCCATTCTTATGTTCTTATGTTCTTAAGAGTGTGTGTGGTGTGGGGGTCATGGTAGTAGTAAGAGTGTGTGTGGTGTGGAGGTCATGGTAGTAGTGATCGTGTGTGTGTGGAGGTCATGGTAGTAGTAAGAGTGTGTGTGGTGTGGAGGTCATGGTAGTAGTAAGAGTGTGTGTGGTGTGGAGGTCATGGTAGTAGTAAGAGTGTGTGTGGTGTGGAGGTCATGGTAGTAGTAAGAGTGTGTGGCGTCAATAGTGTACACACAAGCCTCCCCAGGGGGTGACAGGAGAGCCAGGAAGGTGAGCCACAATGGAGAAAGTGTCCCTCCCATGTGTTGAGCCGCACCTCCGCTCGTCACTCCTCCCTGGCTCCCGTCACTGCCCCCTTACAGTATACCCCCACGCACGGCAAAGGAATATACACACACCTGCTTTAATAATGTATATATACCTGTTCGATTTCTACTGCTAGGACATACTACACTTAGAGGCAGTGGTCCTCGTTCACTTGTGCTGAAAATGTTCGATTATTAACATGTTAGGGTGGTGAATGGGGGGAGGAGCAGAGTTATCATACCCCAGGCAATGTCCTGAGTGCAAGCACCCTGCCTGCCTGCTGACGTCACCAGCCACCAGATAAGGCCGCTCTCCACCACCACCACTCCCAACAACTGCTTTCAACCCACTTCAATTATATTTAGAATTCGACAGTTTAGGTGAGTGTGGTGGTGAGGGAGGGAGGAAGGGTACTCACCTTGCCACAGACCGCCTCCTCCTGCACACTATCCCACTGACACCGTTCCCTTTCCCTCTCGTCCCTCTAGCCGCCACACTCCACCGCCTCCCACCCCAACGTTCAACACCCCAAACGTTGCTCCCACTTTATAACACACTTTCAGCTCCCCAACTTTCTCTGAAACACGAGAGATTAATTCTGAAACTACTTTATTCTTTTACATTCACCTCTGCGTGAACTTTACACCTGCCCACGCCGCCTGTAGTCCGGTTGCCAATACTGAGAGGAGCATCGCCCTCCCCGCCACCACTACTCTGTCTCCCAGTCCCACTGCTGCCCGCCCCACACACTGCCTTAGCCTGTCCTACCCGCAACTCCTACCCACCTCCTCCTCCTCCTCTCCTCCTCTTCTCCCTCCCCGCCCCTCACCATCACCTGCCCCAGAACCCACCGTGCCTCCCCGCCCCCCGTGAGCGAGAGTGAGCTGGGGGAGACTGGAGGAGGGAGAAGCAGGTTGGGAGTGGGCGTCACCACGTTCAACGGAGCGGCCACTCACCCTCCCCGGGATGTCCTACGCCAACTTTTACCTGGCGGCGAGTTGGGCAGGCAGGCAGGTGGTTTTGTCTGGCTCGCTGCTTTCAAGTTTTAAAGAACCATTATCGAGCTGTTTATCAAGGTGAGGGTGAGATTTAAAACTTGAACACAGCTGCACCGCCCACCGAGGCCAGGTAGGTCGTGTGACTGGTAGGAGCAGGAGGGGTAAGCCTAGCCTCGTGTGTGTGTGCGTGTGTGTGTGTGTGTGTGTCGGCCACCAGCCTCCACAGTCGAGGTACTACGGACCCATCACCACACTGCCGCGGCCTTGGACTGGAGCCATACCACGCCACCCATCCTACACTACGGAACACGATCACACAACCCCCCCAACACCACGCTACTCAATGCCACGCCATAAGACTCTCCCCACGCCACGCTATGTGTCCTTGTCTCATGCCACGACCTTGCCTGCCTCACGTCCATGCCCTACACTGTCTAATATGTCCTTGTGCCCCAAACAAGTCGCATGCCATGACGCCATCCCCACTGTTCCTGTCACGCTTCATTCCATCCTATACCTGGACGACCCCACCTTTATCTCATGAACCCCACATGATGCACACCTCCCCCTCCCTACCCCTATAGACACTCCATATACCTGAAACCACACTATACACGCCATCTACCATCTCAAGCCACGCCACATTCCCTGATTATACCACCATCAACCCCCACGCCTCCTTCCCTCCCAGGCACGCCACACACCCCACCCTTACACCACAAAACACACGCCCTCTCATCACCCCCTTCCCCCCACCTCTAGGCACGCCACATACACTAAACCACGTCACGCACGCCTTCACCCCTCCCTCTACTCACAATACCCCACCACCACTACTCACGAGCTAGCGGATCTCCCCTACCTCTCCACACACACACTGTATCCCCCACTCCACCCACCCCACCCCACCCACCCCGCCCAAAGTGCTCCTGAAACTAGCCCATTCAACCCTGATAGCAGTTCCTTTAGCCATAATAAAACGTGAACAACAACAATAATATTGATACACACACTCATCCCTCTCACTCAACACTCATAACAAACATAATAATAACAACAATAACAAAAAAAAACAATAACAAAAACAACAATAACAAAAATAAACAAACAATAATAATAAAAATTAACAAAAAACAATAAAAAAATAACAAACACAAACAATAATAAAAAATAACAATAAAAAACAATAACAAAATTAACAATCACAAGACATCACTATCAAGTCACTAACCTCACCACACAAGAGATCCCCCCAGCAACAATTAATTTATACAACAGCCCGGCGGTTTAAACACCAGAATATCACACAAGATTCTCGTAAAAAAAAGATTCTTAATTCCCGAAACCAATTAAGGTAACAGTGGCGTTATGACCAAATAAAGTAGTAGTAGTGAAGATGTTGGTGGAGTTAATGTGGCGTTTGGTAGTGGTGAAGAAAGTGGTGGGGGTGGTGTGGGGGGGGAGGTGGGGGTAGTGGTGTTTGTGGGTGGTTGTTGGTCGGTAGGTGGTTGTTGGCGATGGTTGGCGGTGGTGGGTGGTTGGTATTAGTGGTGAGGGTTAGTAGTAGTAGTGGTGGTGGTGGTGGTTAGTACTAGTGGTGGTGGTGGTGGTTAGTACTAGTGGTGGTGGTGGTGATTAGTAGTAGTGGTGGTGGTGGTTGTTAGTAGTAGTGGTGGTGGTGGTTAGTACTAGTGGTGGGTGGTTGGGAGTAGTGGTGGATGGTTATGGTGGACGCTATCCAGCCAATTGATAACATGGGCCATTAACACGACTAACTACGACCACCACCACCACCACCACCACCACTAACCGCCACAACTACTACCATCCACCCACCACTACTACCAACCACCACTACTAACATCACCACTACTTCGACCACCCAGAGACACACGAAGACCTCAAGACGAGATTAAAGAGACATTATCTCTCTCTCTCTCTCTCTCTCTCTCTCTAAAAAGACCAAAATATGCAAGAGTCTATTTCTGGCTAGACTTAAGAGACACTAAACTAGAGAGATTGTGAGACATTATTTATCAGTAGAGAGATAATGAAGGATTAAACACGAGACGAACATATAGAGAAAGGATTTCTCTCTCTCTCTCTCTCTCTCTCTCTCTCTCTCTCTCTCTCTCTCTCTCTCTCTGCCATTAAACCCTAGAGCGAAAATTGTTGCCACTAGATAACGAACAGTTAACGAAGAGGTTTTCCATTGAATGAATTAATTATCAGATTACTTGCAATAACGCAAATCGTCTCGTTGAATTTACGGTCAATAACGTTAATGGCTTTAAATGGAGGGAATTTTCAAACACTATATCGCAGGTTGTCTGTTTGTCGTTGTTATTGTTTGTTTTTTATTGTTTTTTGTCATTAATTTACAAAGACAAAGCTGTATTTTACTATTATTACCAACTCTCACTTTTAAATAAATATAATTAATATTGTAATTCTCTTTTGGTGTTGTATTATTTACCTTTAATCTCAATCATATATATATTGTTAATAATTGTTTATCTCACTGCTTTTGTTTACTATCCTACACGTTGAAATATAATCTGTGGTTCATGGTAATATTTTGTTAACTTCCCTCAAGAGTTTATCCTATTATTATTATTATTATTATTATTTATTAGTGTTATAATTATTATTTGTATTATTATATTATCATTATTAACACTATCATCGTTATTATCACCATCCTCATCATTTAATAATCAATGTCATTACTACAACACACCTTATATTCACCTGGCCACTTATCAAGATATTAAACTGAAGTGTCAAACGCAAAATAATTCTTCATCCCAACCCCGTGTGTGTGTGTGTGTGTGTGTGTGTGTGTGTGGACATCTGCCACGGGGGTGGGGGGTGGGGATCAATGCAGGCGCTCTCCTGTAATAAGCACGCTCTGGTACACCTCGCCAAATGGCTCACATAATCGCTATTCAAAGTTTTTCAATCGCATGTCCGAGGTTTTGTCTCACTCTGTCTTTGAAGAGGGAGATGTCGGTCCCTGCCTAGTCGACAACGAGATTCCGGTGGCGTCTCTCATAACCGGTCGACATGAGGATGGCCTGAAGTTACTTGTTGAGATAAGGACAATGTGAGGCTGGTTGGTGAGATGAGGAGGACCTGCCACTGGTACAAAACATTGCCTCTCAGAGCGAAACATCCCCACGTTGGGCCCAAACACCCGTCGAAATGACTCTCAGGTGGAGTCTTTCGCGACGAGATGTTCCAAGTTTGCAAATTGGGTTTAAGTCGTCGAGGCTGCTCCAAGAACAGAGGAAATGTGTTTTTGCGTCTACAAGTTACTAAGACGAGAGGAAGGGAGGAGACTTTGGAGAATATGGGAGGGAGGGAGGGGGGGATAATTCTTTGAGGGATGATGGGCAGGAGGGGTGAATCTTTGAAGAATATGGGGGAGGAGAGGAAGAGAAGAGTCTTTGAGGGGGGAAAGGGAGGGAAGGTTCTTTAGGGGAGGGACGAAAAATTCTTTGAAGGATGAAGGGAGGGAGGAGGAGAATTTGAGGGAAGAGGGGGTGGAGGGAAGAGTCTTTGAGGGAAGAGAGTATTTGACAAATATGGGGGCGGGAGAGAAGCTACTACGACGAATAAAAGAGAGAGAGAGAGAGAGAGAGAGAGAGAGAGAGAGAGAGAGAGAGAGAGAGAGAGAGAGAGAGAGAGAGAGAGAGAGAGAGAGATGAGAGAGAGAGAGAGAGAGAGAGAGAGTGTGTGTGTGTGTGTGTGTGTGTGTGTGTGTGTGTGTGTGTGTGTGTGTGTGTGTAAATTATCGCAGGACCCCATATCAAAAGTATATTAAAAATTACGGCAGTAGTAACCATTACGACCCAATTTTTCACACTAACTAATAATAAACGTTTTGGGGGGGTAATCACTTCACAGAACGACTCGCCTATAACACTCGGGAAGAACGATATATTAACAATTAGACAGTTCAGTATGGGCCCCATTCACTGTAGTGTGGGTCATTCAGGTCTGTTGTTGGGTGTGGCTGTCAGGTCTGTTGTGTGGGTCAGGTCTGTTGTGTGGGTCAGGTCTGTGTGTGTGGGTCCAGGTCTGTTGTGTGGGTTGTCTGTGTGGGTCAGGTCTGTTGTGTGGGTCATTGTGTGGTGTGACAGGTCTGTTGTGGGTCAGGTCTGTTGTGTGGGTCAGGTCATGTGGGTCAGGTCTGTTGTGTGGGTCAGGTCTGTTGTGTGGGGTCAGGTCTGTTGTTGTGTGGGTCAGGTCTGTTGTGTGGGTCAGGTCTGTTGTGTGGGGGTCTGTTGTGTGGGTCAGGTCTGTTGTGTGGGTCAGGTCTGTTGTGTGTCAGGTCTGTCTGTTGTGGGTCAGGTCTGTTGTGTGTGGGTCAGGTCTGTTGTGTCTGTTGGGTCAGGGTCAGCGTGGGTCAGGTCTGTGTGGGTCAGTCGTGGGGTCAGGTCTGTTGTGTGGGTCAGGTCTGTTGCGTGGGGTCAGTCTGTTGGGTGTGGGTCAGGTCTGTTGTGTGTCTGTGGGTCTGGCCAGGGTCAGGTCTGTGTGGGTCAGGTCTGGTGTGGTGTGTTGTGTGGGTCAGGTCTGTTGCGTGGGTCAGGTCTGTGGGTGGTGTGGGTCAGGTCTGTTGTGTGGGTCAGGTCTGTTGTGTGGGTCAGGTCTGTTGTGTGGCCAGGCCTGTGTGTGTGGGTAGGTCTGTTGTGTGGGTCTGTGGGTCTGTTGTGTGGGTCAGGTCTGTTGTGGGTCAGGTCTGTTGCGTGGCTTTCTGATGAACCCTTGTTTTCATGCCTTCGTCGCTGGTGGTGGTGCTGTGCTTTGTTGTTGTTGTAGGTACCTTCTGTGTGGCTGTATCCTGCTGGTGTGGCTATATCCTGCTAGTGCGGCTGTATCCTGCTAGTGTTGCTGTATCCTGCTGGTGTGGCTGCTAGTGTTTGTATGCTGTATCCTGCTGGTGTGGCTATATCCTGCTAGTGCGGCTGTATCCTGCTGGTGTGGCTATATCCTGCTAGTGTGGTGGCAGCTATGCTGCTATTGGTGTGGCTGTATCCTGCTGGTGTGGCTGTATCTTGCTGGTGGCTGTGTCCTGCTGGTGTGGCTGTATCCTGTGTGCTGTACTGGTGTGCCTGTTTTTGTTGTCTCTTGTTGCTATAACCACCCAAATACTGCATCCGTTTAATACCGCCCTTTAATATCTCTCTCTCTTTCAGCCTTGAGGTTAAAGAGGACAGGACTGACGGACCCAAACAAGGGACTCGTGTGGGTTAGGTGTCATAATCATCTTCACCCAAAAGGAGAAAATTCTTTCATGCATTTGGTCAACTTCAGGTGAGAGGGAGGGGGGAGAGAGAGGGGAGGAGGGGAGAGGGGGAGAGAGTGAGTGAGAGGGAAGAGTGAAAAGAGAAGAGATAGAGAGGAGAGAGAAGAGGTGGCGTTCACCCAGTTCTCTCTCTCTCTCTATTGATTCTAGTGCTGGGCGGGCGGGCGGGCAGGCAGGCAGAGTCAGTGGTGGGGGAAGTGCTCACATGAAATACTCCACTCATAAACAGAGACCAATTAAAGAATTCAATAATAGGTAAAGGTTTGAAGGGGTCCCAAGGCTCTTGTATATACAGCTTTGGTATTTATTGAAACTTTTTTTTTTTACCCAATTCCAGAGAGTGGCTCTAAGAGGAGGGGGGAGGGAGGGGGAGGGGGGGCAGTGGTGGCTGGGCTGGGAAATTCGGGAGTGTGCGCATGCTGGGGTACACCCGGCGGCCTGCAGCTCTGGGCCTCCTCCCCCTGCCCACGCCCACACACTCCCTTCCACCACCTGCCCACATTTCCTTCCATCAATCTCTGCCCACAAACTTCCCTCCACCCATGCCCATATTCTTTTCCACCCCTGCCCACACACTCCCCTCCACCCTGCCCACACCCTCCCCTCCACCCTGCCCACACCCTCCCCTCCACATGATCATCATCTATGATTAACCCCAACGCCGCCCCCGCCGCCCACTCTGCCCACCCACCACCATACCCCTTATATAGTATCACTCCCACCGCCCACACACCCTCATGCCTGATATACCAACCATTGTAAGGAAACCCAAACCCAGTATCCATCCCACCTTCCACCCCCTACGTCCTCCATCACCCCGCCCACCACCCTGCCATCCGCCCACACTGTTCTCCCACGCTCACCAGCCTTCCACACTGTGCCTTTAACACGGTGTGACCTGGACACGCTTATGCCCTGAACACTCGCTCAGTTCTCTCGCCACAATATTCCCTGGAAGCTTCCGAGCCACTAACACCAGGTCTTGTTGTCTACCGGGCACCATTAACACCCACGCCCCCTCAACACACAACACACGCCCCCACACACACAACACACGCCCCGTCACACACACACACGCACACACACACCCCCCCCTCACACACACAACAACACACGCCCCGCCCCCTGTCAACACACACACACACACACGCCCCCGTCAACACACAACACACACGCCCCCTCAACACACAGTAACCAATATGAAACCTATAAAGTGTATTGCACCATTTATATATCGATAATTTATTTTAAATAAACAATAAATACAAGACAAACATCACACGCAGGTCAAAGGTCACGACACACTGGACATCCCCGGCAGTATTAACCACACGCAGGTCTCAGGACATTCCCCGCAGTATTAACTACAAAGGTCACGACACACAGGACATCCCCGGGCAGTATTAACTACAAAGGTCACACACACAGGACATCCCCGGGCAGTATTGACCACACGCAGGTCAAAAGGTCACGACACACAGGACATCCCCGGGCAGTATTGACCACACGCAGGTCAAAGGTCACGACACACTGGACATCCCTGAGCATTATTAACTACAAAGGTCACGACACACAGGACATCCCGGGCAGTATTAACACACGCAGGTCAAAGGTCACGACACAGAGGACATCCCCGGGCAGTATTAACTAAGGTCACGACACAGGACATTCCTGCATTATAACTACAAAGGTCACGACACAGGACATCCCTCAGCAGTATTAACTACAAAGGTCACGACACAACAGGACATCCCCGCAGTATTGACACACGCGTCAAAGGTACATTATTGAGCACTAGGTCACGACACACAGCATCCACACAGGACACATTAACCACACGCAGGTCAAAGGTCACGACACAGAGGACATCCCGCAGTATTAACTACAAAGGTCACGCACACACTGGACATCCCTGAGCATTATTAACTCAAAGGCTTCGACACACAGGACATCCCGGCAGTATTAACCACACGCAGGTCAAAGGTCACGACACACAGGACATCCCGGGCAGTATTAACTACAAAGGTCACGACACACAGGACATCCCCGGGCAGTATTAACCACACGCAGGTCAAAGGTCACGACACACTGGACATCCCCGAGCATTATTAACTACAAAGGTCACGACACACAGGACATCCCCGGGCAGTATTAACACACGCAGGTCAAAGGTCACGACACACAGGACATCCCCGGGCAGTATTAACTACAAAGGTCACGACACACAGGACATCCCCTCACAGTATTAACTACAAAGGTCACGACACACAGGACATCCCCGGCAGTATTAACCACACGCAGGTCAAAGGTCACGACACACAGGACATCCCTGCAGTATTAACTACAAAGGTCACGACACACAGGACATCCTCAGCAGTATTGACTACACGCAGGTCAAAGGTCACGACACACTGGACATCCCCGAGCATTATTAACTACAAAGGTCACGACACACAGGACATCCCCGGGCAGTATTAACTACACGCAGGTCAAAGGTCACGACACACTGGACATCCCTGAGCATTATTAACTACAAAGGTCACACACACAGGACATCCCCGGGCAGTATTAACCACACGCAGGTCAAAGGTCACGACACACAGGACATCCCCGGGCAGTATTAACTACAAAGGTCACGACACAGGACATCCCCGGGCAGTATTAACCACACGCAGGTCAAAGGTCACGACACTGGACATCCCGAGCATTATTAACTACAGGTCACGACACACAGGACATCCCCGGGCGGTATTAACACACATCCCGCAGGTCAAAGGTCACGACACACAGGACATCCCCGGGCAGTATTAACTACAAAGGTCACGACACACAGGACATCCCCGGGCAGTATTAACCATACGCAGGTCAAAGGTCACGACACACAGGACATCCCCTGGCAGTATTATTACAAAGGTCACGACACACAGGACATCCTCGGCAGTATTGACCACAAGGTCAAAGGTCACGACACACAGGACATCCCTGAGCATTATTAACTCAAAGGTCACGACACACAGGACATCCCCGGGCAGTATTAACTACACGCAGGTCAAAGGTCACGACACACTGGACATCCCCGAGCATTATTAACTACAAAGGTCACGACACACAGGACATCCCCGCAGTATTAACTACACGCAGGTCAAAGGTCACGACACACAGGACATCCCCGGGCAGTATTGACCACACGCAGGTCAAAGGTCACGACACACAGGACATCCCCGGGCAGTATTAACTACAAAGGTCACGACAGACATCCCCGGCAGTATTAACTACACGCAGGTCAAAGGTCACGACACACTGACATCCCCGGGCAGTATTAATCTACACGCAGGTCAAAGGTCACGACACACAGGACATCCTCGAGCATTATTAACTACAAAGGTCACGACACAGGACATCCCGGGCAGTATTAACCACACGCAGGTCAAAGGTCACGACACACTGACATCCCCGGGCAGTATAACCACACGCAGGTCAAAGGTCACGACACACAGACATCCCCGGGCAGTATTAACTACAAAGGTCACGACACACAGGACATCCCTGGCAGTATTAACCACACGCAGGTCAAAGGTCACGACACAGAGGACATCCCCGAACAGCATTGACCACACGCAGGTCAAAGGTCACGACACAGGACATCCCGAGCATTATTAAACTACAAGGTCACGACACACAGGACATCCCCGGGCAGTATTAACCACACGCAGGTCAAAGGTCACGACACACAGGAGATCCCCGAACAGTATTAATCACACGCCCTTAACTCGTGAGACATAAAGGCAAGCATGAACTTAGCATGCTTCCCTGTTGGGCGCTGTAAACGCTTCTGCGCTTCACCTTACACAAGGATGTAGGGGAGTGCCCAATAAAAAAAGAAACACAGGTCAAAGGTCACGGCACATGGGAGGTCACTTTAAGAAGACTTACGGATCACCGGCACTTAACCCTGTACACATGACACCGAGTTATACCAACAGAGGCATCACCACACCACCTGCCACAGTATGAGACATCACCACAGCTCCTGCCCCCCCCCCCCTCATCCACTCTGCTACATCCGAGGTAATTGTGTTTACTCTAGTCTAATTATCCATGACACCTGTAATCTGTTCACGCATTATGCTTGTAGTCTAATCATGTAAATTATACTAAGTCTTTGCTCGTGCTATTATACCTGGTGAAGTGAACCCGTGCTTGAGTGGAGGGGTCAGTTAACACAGGGTGGGTAGTGGCCTGGCCTCCACCACCCACACGGTGATAATGGCCCAGCGCCACTTGGTCGGTGGATCAATAACACCAAGCTGGGTCGACGGGGATGGGGGGGGGAGCGTACTGATAGTTTACTCTTCTGCCACTACCCCCTACCCATGCCACTACCCCCTGCCACTACCCCATCGGTACTACCTCCAACCCCTGCCACTACTCTAGCACCACTACTACCTCCAGCCCCTGCCACTACCCACAACTATCTCCTGCCACTACCCACAACTATCTCCTACCTATTGTCTCTGCCACTATCCCTCCTTTACATTACCACCTGCCCCTACAACCACTGCCTACTAATTTTTATCACCACTTACTCCCGTCACAACCTCTATGGCCACCTCTAGCCAATACCCACACCACCACTTCCCTAACCCACTACCCCCAGCGTACTATTACCACTACTAAAACTGCCCCGTCAACCACTTCACCCACACACCCCTTGTCAAAAACACCACTACCCCTATCCACTTGCTATCCACTTGACCGCCCCTTCCCCTACACACTTACCTCCACCGTTGATGCTAATACCCCCCGCCCTCACCTGGCTCCTACCACCACTACCCTCCCCTTACCACTACACGATCCCCTACAGCTACCACAACTACAACTATTTTTCTCCAACCACCATTATTTCTCAACTTTTTTCAACCCAACAATATCTTCAACATATCATAAAGTAATTATTAACGGGATTACTATATCATCATCATTATTATTAGTAGTAGTAGTATCATTATTATTATTTAGTAGTATTAATAGTAATGTTGGTTGTGTGGATAAAGAAATAAAACTAATCATATACTCAGATCGGAAGTGACGGGTGCTGACGTAACATTACCCAGGTGGCGTGACCGAGGTGTCTGTCTGCTGTCATCGGGTGCAAGGAAACAGAGGCCTTGGCACCATACGTCGAGACACTATCCGGTTGAGCAAGTGTTACATCATGGGAAATATAGTAATGACCTTTTATTGTTAACATTACGTATTATCATTAATATTATTCTCATCATTTTTAATATATGTAAATGTTAGTTGTTAATGATTTTAAGGACTATACATATTATTATTATTATTTTTATTATTATTATTATTATTATTATTATTATTATTATTATTAGTCTAATATCCATTCACCTCTAACATCCTTTCTTTCAACCGCTATTTCTCGCCACTACCCTAACACCATTACCACTGCTCGCCACTACCCTAACACCATTACCACTGCTCGCCACTACCCTAACACCATTACCACTGCTCGCCACTACCCTAACACCATTACCACTGCTCGCCACTACCCTAACACCATTATCACTTCGCCACTACCCTAACACCATTATGACTGCTCGCCACTATTCCTAACAATTATTACCACTTCTCGCCACTACCCTAACACCATTACCACTTCGCCACAACCCTAACACCATTACCATTTCTCGCCACTACCCTAACACCATTACCACTTCACCACCCTAACACCATTACTAATGCCTGCCACTACCCTAACACCATTACCACTGCTCGCCACTACTCCTAACACCATTATCACTTCTCGCCACTACCCTAACACCATTACGTACTGCTCGCCACCACCCTAAACAATTTACTACTTCTCGCCAACCCTAACACCATAACCACTCTCGCCACTACCCTAACACCATTAACTTCTCGCCACCACTCCTAACACCATTACCACTTCTCGCCACTACCCTAACACCATTACCACTTCTCGCCACTACCCTAACACCATTACCACTCGCCACTATCCTAACACCATTACCACTTCTCGCCACTACCCTAACACCATTATCACTTCGCCACTACCCTAACACCATTACCACTCTCGCCACTATCCTAACACCATTACCACTCGCCACTACCCTAACACCATTACCACTGCTCGCCACTCACCCCCTAACACCACACCACTGCCCGCCACTCTCACCCTAACACCATTATCACTGCTCGCCACTACCCTAACACCATTACCACTCGCCACTACCCAACTAACACTAATTGCCTCGCCACCTCCCAACAACTATCACCACTCGCCACCACCCAACAATTACCACTTCTCACCACTCCCAACACCATTACCACTTCGCCACTACCCTAACACCATTATCACTTCTCGCCACTACCCTAACACCATTACCACTTCTCGCCACTATCCTAACACCATTACCACTTCTCGCCACTATCCTAACACCATTACCACTCTCGCCACTACCCTAACACCATTATCACTCTCGCCACTACCCTAACACCATTACCACTGCCACTACCCTAACACCATTACCACTTCTCGCCACTACCCTAACACCATTACCACTTCTCGCCACTATCCCTAACACCATTACCACTGCTCGCCACTACCCTAACACCATTACCACTGCTCGCCACTACCCTAACACCATTACCACTGTCGCCACTATCCTAACACCATTACCACTGCTCTCGCCACTACCCTAACACCATTACCACTGCTCGCCACTATCCTAACACCATTACCACTGCTCACCACTCAACACCATTACCACTGCTCGCCACTATCCTAACACCATTACCACTGCCACTACCCTAACACCATTACCACTGTCGCCACTACCTTAACACCATTACCACTGCTCGCCACTACCCTAACACCATTACCACTGCTCGCCACTACCCTAACACCATTACCACTGCTCGCCACTACCCTAACACCATCATCACTGCTCACCACTACCCTACATACCACTACCTCGCCACTACCCTAACACCATTACCATTCTCGCCACTACTACTACTACTACACAGCGGAGCACTTAATGGTGGCACCCAGCAGGCGGAGAGCGAAGTGCGGCACCTGATACGAGCAGCGGCACTAACTCTGGGGGTACATGAGTGCCACTTGATACAATGAGTGCCACTTGATACACTGAGTGGCCTTTGATGTGTGTGTGTGTGTCCCAAACTGCTAGACACGACACACATTCTCTATTTCACATAATCTCCACATTAAATAAGTTATCAATATTTATAACTGAGACTGATGTTATTCATTTCTCCTCAAAAGTTCTCGCATAAAACAAATGAGCAGCGGACGGTGTAATGCAGTGGCCTGGCAGATAGTTTAATGACTTTGGCTGAGTAAAACGAAAAATTAAATAATACTTCTTTTTTTGCCATTAAATATAATTGGACACCTTTACTTAAAACACTAATAAAACTAATGGTCACTAAAATGATCTTATTACTTATTTATTTATTTATTTATTATTATTATTAGCATTATTATTACAGGATTATCACCATTGCTGCTATTTTCATTATTATTATTATTATTATTATTATTATTATTATTATTATTATTATTATTATTGGTGTTGTTTTCATTCTTCTTCATCTTATTATTATTATTATTATTATTATTATTATTATTATTATTAATGTTTGTTGTTCCTGTTGTTATCACTGTATTAATATTATTGCTGTTAATTTCTCTTATAACACCAGACTATAATGTCAACTCTCTCTCTCTCTCTCTCTCTCTCTCTCTCTCTCTCTCTCTCTCTCTCTCTCTTACCCCTCCCACATACTCCCTCTTTCCCCACTCATCTTTTCTCTCCCTTCAATCTTCGTCTTTGTCCAGCTTCCCTTATCTTGCCTCTCCCTCAGTCCCCTCTCACCCTTCCTCCTCTTTGTTTTTCCCCTCATCCTCCTCCATCATTTCTCATTCCTCACCTTTCCCATCATTTATTACACCCTACTCGTTTTTTTTCCAGTCTCCCTCCCTCCTCCTTCTTTCTCCTACTTTAAAAATCTTTCTCTCTCTTCACAAGCAAAACTATTTTCCTCACCCTCTCCGCCCTCCACACATTTTTCTCTCACCCTCTCCTCCCCTCCACATTTCTCTCACCCTCTTCTCCCTCCACACATTTTCTCTCACCCTCTTCTCCTCCATTTTCTCTCACCCTCTCCTCCCTCCACACATTTTCCCTCACCCTCTTCTCCCTCTGCACTTTTCCTCACCTTGTCTGCTCGACTTCTCTACCTGAACCTTCCCCTTTACACTGAAGACGACTCGAGTATCTAACAGTGAAGGATTCCAAGTTCAAATTAGCATAGAGATCCTCTTGTCAATACTGCAGGATTACACCAAAAGGTACTATGGACTACCTCCTTCCCTTCAACTAGTGTAGGATCCCTAAACGACGCAGGACTTCTAACCAGTGTAGGATCTCTAACCAGTGTAGGACCTCTAACCAGTGTAGGATCTCTTAACCAGTATAGGACCTCTAACCAGTGGAGGACCTCTAACCAGTGTAGGACCTCTAACCAGTGTAGGATCTCTTAACCAGTGTAGGACCTCTAACCAGTGGAGGACCTCTAACCAGTGTAGGACCTCTAACCAGTGTAGGATCTGCCAGTGTGGGATCTCTAGCCAGTGTAGGATCTCTTAACCAGTCTAGGACCTCTAGCCAGTGTAGGATCTCTAGCAATTAATGGGATCTCTAACCAGTGTGGGATCTAACCAGTGTAAGGATCTCTTAACCCCAGTGTGGGACACTCTAACCAGTGTGGGATCTCCTAACCAGTGGAGGGCCTCTAACCAGTGTGGGATCTCTAACAAAGTGTAGGATCTCTAACAGTGTAGGATCTCTTAACCAGTGTGGGACCTCCAGCAGTGGAGGACCTCCTGACCAGTGGAGGACCTCTAACAGTGTGGGACCTCAACAGTGTGGGATCTCTAAACCAGTGTAGGACCTCCTAACCAGTGGAGGACCTCTAACCAGTGGAGACCTCTAGCAGTATGAGATCCTACCAACCAGTAGCAGGACCTCTAACCAGTGGAGGACCTCTAACCAGTGTAGGATCTCCTAGCAGTGTGGGACCTCTAACCAGTGTAGAGATCTCTTAACCAGTGTGGGACCTCTAACCAGTGGAGGACCCTCACAACAGTCAGGACCTCCTAACCAGTGTAGGACCTCTAACCAGTGTAGGGATCTCCTAACCAGTGTAGGACCTCTAACCAGTGTAGGACCTCAAAAACAAACCTCCCTTCGCCCCGTCCCTCATGACACAGGATGTCCCTCCCTCCCCATCCAACACCAGAGGACCCCCCGCAGCGCAGGACCCCCTCAATGGTCCCTCCACATCCTCCTTACTGGCCGATGAGACCATCCGCCCTACATGTCCCGGCCTCCACACCTGCCAGCCTCCACCACTGACCACCACTGTCATGCCCCAACACCTGCACCACTGACCACCACTGTCATGCCCCAACACCTGCACCACTGACCACCACAGCCGTGCACCAACACCTGCACTACAGTCATTCGGCCAACACCTGTACCACTGTCATTCACAAACACCAGCACCTGCACCACTGTCATGCACCAACACCTGCGTCACTGTCATGCACCAACACCTGCGTCACTGACCACCACAGCCATGCACCAACACCTACAGTCGGTGCAGCCAACACCTGTACCACTGTCATTCACAAACACCAGCACCTGCACCACTGTCATGCACCAACACCTGCGTCACTGTCATGCACCAACACCTGCGTCACTGACCACCACAGCCATGCACCAACACCTGCACTACAGTCATTCGGCCAACACCTGTACCACTGTCATTCACAAACACCTGCACCACTGCCATGCACCAACACCTGCATTACTATCACACCTGCACAGTTGCACCACTACTCCTACCCACACCATCAACACCCTCAACACCCCTAACACTCTCACCCCTAACACCCTCACCACCAACACCACCCCAACACCCTCACCATCAACATCTCCGTCCCACACCCTCACCATCAGCACCTCCGCCCCACACCCTCACCATCAGCACCTCCGCCCCACACCCTCCAACACCACCCCCAACACCCTCACCATCTTTCCACTAACACCTCTGCATCAACACCACCCCAACACCCTCACCATCAACATCTCAAATCCACACCACCTCACCATCAGCACCTCCACCCCACACACCCTCACCATCAACACCTCAATCCCACACCCCTCACCTCTCAACTCCTCCTTACCCGCTCCAACACCACCCCAACACGCTCACCATCAACACACCCCAACACCCTCACCATCAACACCTCCATACCCTCACCATCAGCACCTCCACGCCCCACCCTCCACCATCAACACCTCCGTCCCACAGCCACCAGCACCACCCCCAACACCCTCACCATCAACCCCACACCCCAACACCCACACCCTCAACACCACCCAACACCCTCTGCATCAACACCACCCCAACACCCTCACCATCAACACCACCCCAACACCCTCACCCTCAGGCTAATTGACTACACTGACGCCCCAAAAGCACATCTCAGTACACAGTGTATTAGATTATCAAGAGGCAGTAGTGAACAGTAGTAGTCCGGTGGCCACAAAGGAAGTGTGTCGACTGTGAGAGGAAGTGTGTCGACTGTGAGAGGAAGATGTGTCGACTGTGAGAGGAAGTGTGTCGACTGTGAGAGGAAGTGTGTCGACTGTGAGAGGAAGCTGTGTCGACTGTAAGAAGAAGTTGTGTCGACTGTGAGAGGAAGTGTGTCGACTGTGAGAGGAAGATGTGTCGACTGTGAGAGGAAGTGTGTCGACTGTAAGAAGAAGTTGTGTCGACTGTGAGGCAGTACAAGAGGAAACGTGTCGATTGTGAGGCGATGTGAGGGGAAGCGTGCCGATTGTGAGAAGCAGCGAGAGAGGTGTGTGTGATAGTGAGCTTGTGGCAGAAAGAGGCAGTAGTGTGAGAGACAGCGTATGTGGCAGAAAGAGGCAGCAGCAGTAGTGAGAGAGACCTTGTGTGAGGCAGCGTCTGGTGGTGAGGGCAGTAGTCTGGTGGTGGTGAGACAGCAATTGTGTGAGGCAGCGTCTGGTGGTGAGAGACAGCAGTAGTGAGAGGGACCGTGTGTGAGGCAGCATCTGGTGGTGAGAGACAGCAGTAGTGAGAGGGACCGTGTGTGAGGCAGCAGTGGTGAGAGGGACCGTGTGTGAGGCAGCGTCTGGTGGTGAGAGGCAGCAGAAGCAGGGGAGTGACAGAGACGCGGACACTTGCATTAAGAGACGAGATATTCATGAAGGAGGGAGGCAAGACAAGAGAAGTTACTTTATATATAGAGACGTTGATACGGTCTTGGAGGAGGGAGGGCTGGTGGTAATGAAGGAGGAAGGAGGCCTGGTGGTAATGGAGGAGAAGGAAGGCCTGGTGGTGATAGGGGAGGAGAAGGAAGAGGAAAGGCAAACCACCACAGCGCCACAATACTCCCACAGCGCCACAATACTTCCCAACACTATAACCATCACCAACTTGTAATGGCTTAACCGAATGATCTCACCACCACCACCAGTACCACCACCAGCCGCAGCGTTCAGTACCTTCCTAAGACAACCAACCCCTCCACCACCACCACCATACGGCAGTAGTGATAGAGCCTGGCACGGATGACCTCTCTTAACAACGACCCGAGCTAAGGTGTAAAACCAAATTACTCTAGATTGGCTCAGAGGATTAAGGTCATTGGGTGCAACGTGATGAGTTACTAGCAGCAGCATCAGACTAGCACCGATAGTGTCTTGGGGGAGAGGGGGGTGGGCACCTAGCCACACTGCAAGCAAATTTATGGGTCCCGTCAAAAGCAGTGTGTGTGTGTGTGTGTGTGTGTGTGTGTGTGTGTGTGTGTACAGCATGGGCCAGGATGTGGTCACCGCGGCCAGCCACACACCCGCCTGGCCACGCTTTAAAAGAAATAATTAATGCTGGCCAGGACGCGACCATTTGCACGCAAGGACCTGCTGAGTTGGGACCTCTGTTGTCAACATGATAATAAACGTCTCACTCGCTAGAATTTTTCCCGTGTGGGTGTAATTATAACACGTGGATTAATGAGTTTTATTACACGTACACACAGACAAACACACACGCATATATGCAAGCACACATATACATCACGCAGGCCAAAAACCAAACACTTTTAAGTCACAATGTGTGTGTGTGTGTGTGTGTGTGTGTGTGTGTGTGGGTTCATTATACAGCTTCCCTCAGGACAAAACACAAGAATGCTCCTTAGTGCTGGATTTAAAAGGCCTTCCACCTGGGGGTGTCTCGCCCCGGGGGTGTCCGTGAGTTCCCCCCAGCCCCACATCCCGGTCAATACCCCGTGAAATAGGTGCCCCTTCTTCTCCACCCCCTCCTTACCCATTCACACCCTCCCTCCCACTCACCTACCTACCTACAAGCGTAACCCTCCCTTACCCTTTCAGAACACTCACCTCCCTACACCCTTTTAACCCCCCTTCACCCCCCCTCACCTACACAAGCATAACCCTCCCCTTCACCCCCTCCCCACCTACCTACATAACCCTCCTTACCCTTTCAGAACCCTACCTCCCTCCACCCTTGCTTACCTTCACCTACAAGCATAACCCTCCCCACCCCCTCACCTACCTACAAGCGTTACCCCTTCCCTTACCCTCACCCATCTACAAGCGTAACCCTCCCTTGCCCTCACCTACCTACAAGCGTAACCCTTCACCTTACCCCTCACCCACCCTGGCACTGCCCTCCCTTACCCCTCACCTACCACCTACAAGCGCCAACCCTTCCCCTTACCCCTCACCTACCTACAAGCGTAACCCTTCCCTTACCCCTCACCTACCTACAAGCGTAACCCTTCCCCTTACCCCTCACCTACCTACAAGCGTAACCCTCCCTTTACCTACCAACAAGCGTGACTCTCCCCCTTCTCTCCTTCCAGGCTACCCCTTTCCTTCCTCAGATACCTTTCCCACTTTCTGCCTGAGTGCCCCCTTCAACCTCTTCCCCAGACACCATTTTTTCCCTCCAAGCCTGTTGTGGTCGTGTCATGAGGAAAGAATGTAGTAGCAATGTGCTGAACGTGTAGGGGGTTGACCGTGGGAGTAGGATGGAGGTGGAGGGAGGAGGGGGAGTGGAGGAAGAGGAGGAGAGAGGAGGTGGGAAGAGGAGGAGGGTGGGGAGGGAGGAGGAGGGGGTGAGGGGAGGAAGGAGGAGGGTGGGGAGGAGAGTGGAGGGGAAGAGGATGGAGGAAGGAGGGGGTGGAGGGAAGAGGATGGAGAGAGGAGGGGGGAGGAGGAGGTGGGGGAGGAAGAGGAGCATGAGAAGAAAGGAGAAGGAAGAAGGAAGAAGGAGGAGGAGAAGAGAGGAAGAAAGGAGAAGAAGTGGAGGAGGAAGAGGAGCATGAAGAAAGGAGAAGGAAAAAGAGAGGAAGAAGGGAGGAGGAGAAAGAGAGGAAGAAAGGAGGAGGAGAAAGAGAGGAAGAAGGGAGGAGGAGAAAGAGAGGAAGAAGGGAGGAGGAGAAAGAGAGGAAGGGGGAAGAGTAAGAGAAAGGAGGAGGTGCGAGAGAGAATGAGGGAAGAGGGAGTTAGAAAAGGAGAGGCGAAGGGGTGGAGGAAGGAGATGGGGAAATGAAAGAGAAGCAAAGGGGGAGAAAAGCAGCAGCAAGAAGGAGGGAGGGGGAGGAAGATGGAAGGAAGACAAAGTAAAAAAGAGAAAAATGGGGGAGAATTGAATGCAAGAGGGGAGGGAGAAGCGGAGGGAAAAGCAAGAAAACAGGAAGGAGGGGATGAAAGCAGGATGAAAGCAGGGGAGGGGGGTGTGGGGAGGCCTACACTGCCTACCCCTACCCCTGGTTGCTATTCAATGCTGCATCGATCCTCGAGCAAAAGATAATTCAATAATATACGAGCAGCCTCTCTCTCTCTCTCTCTCTCTCTCTCTCTCTCTCTCTCTCTCTCTCTCATTTACTGACTTTGTTTGGTCTCGTTCTCTTTTATAATCGTTTCTACGTCGCATTTATCAACGTTTTTGCTTCATTCTCCTTCTTTTTTTGTCTTCTTTGCTTCTTCCTTCTATCCTTCCACTTTCTTGTTCCTTCAATTCTCTTCATTTCCTTAACATTTCCTTTTAAAATCATTCGCCAATAAATGTCTCCTCTCCCTTCCCCACCATATTGCTCCATATCACTTTATCCCCTTCCACACCATACTCCACATCACACCCCTCCTCCTCCACACACACACTCACTCATTTCCCCCCCCATACTACACCATATCACTCCTCCCTTTCACCATAAAGCACATTACCCCTTCCCTTCCACACCTTACTCTACATCACCACCCCACACTACCTCCCTATCCACACCATACTCTCACATTACTCACCTCCACATCACTACTCCTCTTCCACATCATACTCCACACCACACCCCTCCAACTCTACACTCACTCCCCATTCACACTATACTCCACATTACTCCCCTCCACTTCCACCATAGCTCCACACACCCCTCCTTCCACACCACTCGTCCCTCCACGCCGTTCTCACCCAAATAAACAAACAAACAACTTGGGGAATTTACACCAGGACAGCCACGTCCAAACTAACATGCAGTACACTTTTTATATACCTGTATATGTAAAAGCCGACAAAAGTTGGACACACGTAAGGAGAAATATGTCACACACACACACACACACACACACACACACACACACACACACACACACACACACACACACACACACACACACACACCCTTTTACCCTGTTTAGTCAATTACCTACCTGGGGAGAGGACCTACCAGCCTCGTTATAGTAGGAGGTTTGGGTGAGAATGAGGGAGGTTTGAATTAATTAGGAGTTTGGAGTCAATTGGGGAGGGGCCCCCAGGTGGTGGGGAGGTTGGTGGTGGGGAGGTTTGGGCAGGTGGGGAGGTTTGGGTGGTGGGGAGGTTTGGAGTGGTGGGGGAGGTTTGTGGGTGGTGGGGAAGAGGTTTGGGTGGTGGGGAGGTTTGGGGGGGGAGGTTTGGGTGGTGGGGGAGGTTGGGGTGGTGGGGAGGTTTGAGGGGTTTGGGTGGTGGGGAGGTTTGGGTGGGGGGAGGGGTGGAGGTTTGGATGGTGAGGGGGAGGTTGGGGTAGGAGCAGGGGGAGGTTTGTGGTGGGGTGGGAGGTTTGGGTGGTGGGTGGGGAGGTTTGGGTGGTGGGGAAGTTTGGATGGTAGGGACTCAGGAATGGTTTGAGGGGGCAGGAAGCGGGAAAGGTAAGTGGAAGGGAAGTTTGGAAAGGGGGGAAGGCAGGGAAGTCTGGAAGGGCAAGTGACAAGGATGGTGAGGAAGATGGCAGGGGAGAAGGCATGGAGACCCAGACAGTGAGACAAGGGGACAGTGAGGCAAGGAGGCAGGGAGGCAGGGATGAGGAGAAGGGTGATGCATTTTTTAAAGTGTGGTCAGGGGTGTGTCAGGCACGTCTGTACTAAGTAATTGGATGAATCTTGTGCTAGGTCGAGAGAGAGAGAGAGAGAGAGAGAGAGAGAGAGAGAGAGACGACAGGATGTAGGTGAAATACGATGACGCTCTGAAAAGGAAGAACTATTTCAAAAGAGTCGACAGTGGGTGACGACGGGAAAAGACACACACACACACACACACACACACACACACACACACACACACACACACACACACTGGGTACTACTACAGATAGATAGAATAAGTACAGACCAGACGACAAAAGAAACAGTACAAGTGATAACACCACGACACTGAAGCCAACTGAAGAGCTATGAAGGCGAAGGTGGTGGGCGTAAGGTGGACGATGAGTTGTGTACCAGATGAATAGAAGGGGAAGGTGTTATTGTTCCCTTGGTGTGTACGGAAGACATGTACTGTGTGTGTGTGTGTGTGTGTGTGTGTGTGTGAGGTCTTCTTCACGCGCGTACACATATTGTACACACATTTGGTTAAGGTAAATATTACTCTTATAAAACTGATGGTGAGAAAGAATCAATGTAGCCCCTTCCTGCTTGCTTACTGTGATAGAGTAGGTGGATGGGATGATGTAGGATGGGGTGGTGGGGGGTGGGGTGGTCCGGTGGGGGAGGGGGGGTGGAGGTGGGGAAGGGGTGGAGGGGGTGGGGTGGTGGGCCGGTGGGGAAGGGGGTGGGATGATGGAGAACGTTTTAACCCCCATACTTCTTGTTATGGTTTCATTAAAGGTGAATAATTAAGGGAAAAACAGGTAAGGGTGAGAAACTTTTCGATTTTTTCTAATGTTCGTGAAAGACTGTGGAGTGTTATGTTGTTTTTTTTTTTTTATTTACGGTGACGAGAGAGTATTTGCGTGTGATTACAAGGTGTTCTAAGTCACGAGTGAGGTGCTACATCCACCCATATACACACACGTATACATTGCTGCACACTGTATACCTGCAATGTATTTATGTTGTATACCTGTACCTTCTATGCCCATGCTAAACCAATGTGAACTTTTATGTCGATTTTACTGATTATCAATCTATCTCTCTACTTACCTAAACAAACTTTACACATATAAGTTATAAACGGGTGTGACAGAGGCCTCACCCAGCTAAACACAAGGGCAGCCAGCAAGTAAGAGGTCACCTGGGGAGCTCACCATCCCATAGTAAGACATGAACACCTTACACCAACACACACACTCTTAAACTCCCTCAGCACTTACCTGGTCACGCCGGGAGCTGGGCTGACGACACAAGACCGGACACCCACCTGAGGAGGAAAGATGAACATTAATTATTACGTTCAGCGGCCTACCGACCTAACAACATGATGAAGTTTAAAGCATTCGAGAACAGAGGTGATCCGTACGGGGAAGTCTTCTTGAGATTACCCACGGCCATGACACAACACTGCTGGGTGATAAGTGAGTGCAGATGACATATCATACACGGGGTGGAGATAGAGAACTCAGGTCATACACGGGGTGGAGATAGAGAGAACTCTGATCATACACGAGATAGAGATAGAGAGAATTCATGCCAATCAGGGTATGGGATGGGGGGGGGGGTGGAAGAGAGGTCATTATAACATGGTGATGGATTCCTGCTTAATAGCGAAATTAAGTCGAAATAAATAAATGCCTTCAAATAATGTTATTTTCTTACAGAATAACTAAATAATGATTAAATGTGCCAAAATAGGCCTTAAGCATTAGATGTAAGTTGCAGTTACTTAGAAATACACGTGATTTTCCACCGCCATCTCCAGCGCAACGAAAAAAATGGCTGCCTCTATCAGTATAGGTGACAGTGCTGAGGTTTGTACATCAAATGAACACTTTGTTAACATCAATAATAAATTAAATTTAATAACACTCACCATTAAATTTTTCGGAACTTACTGTGTGGTTTATCACCGCTGCCTTGCTCATATTGTACTACTCCTTCCAGGCAGTGGTGGGAGCCGAGAGACAACAGCTACCCCTGGAAAGACGGGCCAGGTCGTGGCCTTCCTCCATTTACCAACACACTCACTTGCAGGAAGTTTCCCAGATATAATGGATATAAAAATTTTCACAGACAAACGTAGATGGCGAATATGAAGACCTACGGCGACACAACCGACACGAATCTTAGCGGGCTACTGAATACAATTTGAGACGATCGCCGATTGGCTTAGAGGTGTAAACAAAAAAAAATGGCGTAGGACTTTATTGGAAACATGGAAGCATAACGTATTGTCTAATGGTAGACCCTGCTGCCATATGGCATCACGAAAATTGTGACCAAGTTCCAGGTTGCTGATCTGACTTTCTGCCTCATTTACACACAATTGCAGGGTCTCAATTGTTTCTCTTACTATTGACAACACAACATACATATAGTGTTTCTCACCCTTGATTTCTTTTTTTCATTTTTGTATTTTTTTGGTTCTTTATTATTATTATTACATTACATTTTCGCCCCCCAGGCCCCGATGTGGGTCAGTGACCTGTGCCCCGGTGGGCTAATCCCCATAAAAAAGGTAAGTCTAGGTCGTTGAAGGAAGGAAGGAAGAGGAAGCTGTAGCAGGAATATTCCCCATATGATTATGAGTCGTTTCTTCCACCATTTTCTTCCTTTCCTTCACTTTTAAAGTTCCAACTTTTCACTTTTTTAAGGCGTCTCAGTTTCTTTATCTTTGATGGGGGTCTATCACGTCCTCCCCATCTCCACCTCCTCTTCTTCCCATCCCCCTTCCCCGCCCCAATGGACCCCAGCCCTAATTCTCTCACCTCCACACCCACTAAGCCTCCTCCCACTCCCATCTCGCAAGCCCGCACTCCACATCCTACCAGCCCCTTATCCTCCCGTTCTCTTTCCGTCCCGTCCCGTAACACCATGCAGTTGACGTCAGATCAATATTTGTGATGTGGCCGCCATAAACTCCTTCTCCTGCGGTGAGATTGATGGTCAGGTGATGATGCGTTTCCTTGATCTGTCTGGCACCGCTTGTCTACTGTGCCGAAGACATTAAAAAGGATGACCCTGTCTGTCTGTCTGTCTGTCTGTAGTGTGTTTAGCTCGAGTACATCAAGAGGTGCAAATTTTAAGTGTGTTGTGAACTCTCAATGTATTTATCAGTCACCCACAAAAGTCCTGTCGCCTCTGCTCCTGAAACACAAACCACAAGATTCAGACTCGTGAATCCGAAACATTTATAGACAGAATAATTCATCCGTGTCTACTGCTTCGGGTTGGCGAGTCTGAATCTTAGGGTTTGTGGAACAGCAGGAGAGGTGACAGGTGGGCGAGTGTTCAGTACCATGTCGTTCATTGGGACAGCAAGAGACGAATTCTTGACGTATGTTTGAATTGCCCCCCCCCCCCTCAACACACCTTAACGCGTGATGTCGAAATGTCGGAAGCATGCCAGACAGTCGGAAGCATGCCGGACAATCGGAAGTAAGGCACTGACCGTCACACGAAGCCTCACGCCCACACATGAAGGTGACCGCTAAATGACCGGAAGACAGTAGGTGGTGGAGGAGGGGTCATCACCCTGGTAATGGGGACTCCCCAGGTGCTACGTGACGCCCAAGTGTTACCCGAGTTACCTGTACATCACACCAGTACCTCACAAATACACTACACACCTACACCAGTACCTCACACCAGTACCTCACAACACCTGACGTGTCTTGGTGGGGGGGTTGCCGACGTTTATTATTATGAGTACGATTATCATAGTTTACGGTTATGGCTGTAAACGTTATTGTTCGTTTTATGATCAATTATCGTAATTATTCTCACGGTATTATTAGTGCAGTCTGATTTATCATTACTGGTGTTGTTATTAGTATTGAGTTATCATCATCATTATTATTATTATTATTATTATTATTATTAACAAACAATTAAACCTTTCACCTACAGTCCTGCGACACGACACGACACGACACGACACGACGACACGACGATACGACACACGACACTACACTACACGACACTACACGTATACGCACGACACACACTACACGACACACTACACGACACACTACACGACACACTACACGACACGACGTCCTCCTTCACACGGGACAAGAACCTCTCCTCTCCATCAAACGTCCCCGAAAAAATCTCTCCTGGAATTTCAGCTTGAGCACACCTGTCCCTCCAGGTAACCCTCCCACTGCTCACTCCTGTCCTCCCTCCAAGTGACATCCAGTTCCTCACTCCCTGCTTCTAATACATTACCACCCCAAGCATACCTTACGTCAGCAACAACCAATTAACTAACAAGTCAATTATTCAACTAATCAACCAACTCATCAACAGACCAATCAGATACCAGTCTACTAATTACCACCCCCCTCTATCTCTCTTTCTCTCTCTCTCATCTGAATCAGTAGCCACGTGTGTCACAGGAGGGACACACCCACTCGCTGACATCATACAGGTGACCTCCAGGTAAGAACATGCACGTGTCAGTTCAGCCGTGCATGACGACAACAAGACAGTGTTTTGTAACTTCTGCAAATGCATCATGGGTGTCGAACTGGTTCATAAATGTTCAAAGATAATGTTCAAGATAATGTAAGAAATGTTCAAGATACTGTAAGAAATGTTCAAAGACAATGCAAGAACTGTTATCTTTTTGACGAACCTTTTAAGGCTCCCTACCCCCAGTGATTATTGTTCTTTTTTTTCCTAGTAGTTACTGAGGGTTACTGTTCTTACTCCCACACCACCCTGTATTTACCAAGCCTGGGGCACCTACCTCCACATCCTCTCTGCTTCCTCCTTCTTTTCATTATCTCTTCTTCCTCGTCTCCTTTCCTACCACAATCCCTTCCTCCTTTCTTCCATAACCTCTTCCTATCCTTTATTCCACAATCCCCTCCTCCTTCCTTCCATAATCCCTTCCTCCTTGTTTTTCCTTCCCCCAATCTCTTCCTCCCTGCCTCTCCTTTCCCTTCCTTCCATAATTCCTTCCTTCCTTCCTTGTCTCTCCCTCCCTCTTTCCCTTGAGAATTTCTTCCCTCTTCCTCTTTCCTTCCTTCCACAACCACTTCCTTTTTCCGTCCACTACCTCTGTCCCCACCCTCCATACCCCTCCCTGGCGGCGTGCTGGGGGGGTGGGGTGAGGTGGGGGTGAGGTGGGGGTGAGGGGGTGCTGGTGCTGTAGGTGCGGCCCAACACAATTTCCCCTTATCACCGGGCTTCCTGTGGGTGATTCGGGGATTTCCTGATCTTCTGCCGCGATCTTCAGATGGCTTTCTGAATTCCATCCCCTGCACCCCCAACACGCCCACTCTCATCCCACCCACCCACCTTACCCCCCACACACACCTACTCTCATCCCACCCACATAATACCCAGAACCACCCCACACACACCCACTCTCACATAATACCCCGAACCACCCCCACACACACTCTCACCCACCCACCTCCCCCCACACACACCCACTCTCATCCCACCCACCTTACCCCTACCACACACCCACTCTCATCCCACCCACCTTACCCCTACCACACACCCACTCTCATCCCACCCACCTTACCCCTACCACACACCCACTCTCATCCCACCCACCTTACCCCTACCACACCCTCACTCCACCCATTCTTTTCCCTTATCTGAGGCTATTATTTTAAGATGTCTCAGTAGGCTTTTGTTTCTTGTTGTTGTCTTAGTAGTTTGTTTACCTCCGCCTTATGGTGTTGGAAGGGGTCATTTAGATAAACAAAAAATATATAGAAATAAACTTGGTAAAAAAATATTGAGCTTATCTTGAGTAATAATAGTGGACTCAACGCGAATTATCATAATGTTTCAAGCTTCCTTCTACAATTTCTTCCTTCCTTCCACAACCTTTTCCTACTTCCTTCTATAATTCCTCTCTCTCTCTCTCTCTCTCCTTCCTTCCTTCTTTCCACAATTCCTTCCTCTTTGTCTCATACTCCCCTTCCTTCTACCTCATACTCTCCTTCCTTCTACCGCTTTCTTCCTTTTACAATCTCTCTCTCTCTCTCTCTCTCTCTCTCTCTCTCTCTCTCTCTCTCTCTCTCTCTCTCTCCACGACCTCCGCCCCCTCCTCACCACAAACCACACGGTACAAGGGATGACAATACGGTATTCTTACAGTCACAGAGGATTATTTGGTGACTTTCTTAACTGGCATCTGTTATCTGACATCTAACTGGTACTTAACTGGCATCTAACTGACACCTAACTGACACCTGTTACCTGACATCTAACTGGTACTTGACTGACATCTAGCTGACACCTGATATCTGACTGGCGCTTAATTGGCACCTGACGTCTAACTACCTTAGCTACCAACGTTCACTTAACACCAGACAACCTTAAGTCATCGTCCTGTGTGTGTGTGTGTGTGTGTGTGTGAGTCATGTGTGTGTGTGTGTGTGTGTGTGTTCAGTGTGTGTGTGTGTGTGTGTGTGTGTGTGTGTGTGTGTGTGTGTGTGTGTGTGTCATTGTGTGCAAGCGTGTGTGGGTCAGTGTGGGTGCATTTGTGTCTGTGTGTGCATGTGTCAGTGCGTGTTAGTGTGCGAGTCAGTGTGTGTGCGAGTCAGTGTGTGTGCGTGTGTGAGTCAGTGTGTGTGCGTGTGTGAGTCAGTGTGTGTGCGTGTGTGAGTCAGTGTGTGCGTGTGTGAGTCAGTGTGTGCGTGTGTGAGTCAGTGTGTGCGTGTGTGAGTCAGTGTGTGCGTGTGTGAGTCAGTGTGTGCGTGTGTGAGTCAGTGTGCCGTATATATCCGTGTGTAGATTGTGAATCAGTGTGTGTGTGTGTGTGAATCAATGTGTAGTGAGTCAGTATGAGTGTGCGAGTCAGTGTGTGTGCGTGAGTCAGTATGAGTCAGTATAGTGTGTGCAGGTCAGTGTGTGTGTGTGTGTGTGTGCATATGTGAGTCTGTGTATGCGAGTCAGTATAAGTGTGTGGGAGTGTATGAGTCAATATGAATGTAGAGCGAGTCAGCGTGTAGATGTATTCATTAACCGCTACAGCAACACAGGTATGTATTAAGAACTCGTTACCCAAAAGCAATACCCAATACCCCAACACCCAGGACCCAATGCCCAACACCCAGTACCCCCCACCCCCGTGCCCAATACCCCAACACCCCGTACCCCTAATACCCCAACAGCCCGTACCCAATAACCCAACACCCCAACACCCCAACACCCCAACACCCCGTGCCCAATACAGCCGATACTTAAACCCCGGCAATAGTAAAATAATCCCAAGCACCCCGTACCCAAAGCCGTGCCCCAAACCCCGTGCCAATACCCCAACACCCCTGTAACCACATCCCAACACCCCTGCACCCAATAGCCCCAAAAGTCTGTACCCAATAATTCCGTAAATCCAATACCCAATAATCCTGACTTATTGTACCCAATACCCCAACACCCCGTACCCTATACCCCAACACCCCCGTACTTAATACCCCAACACCCAGTACCCAAACTACCCGTACTGTGCCCCAACACTGAATATCAACAGCCCCTTTAACACTGTACCCAATACCCCCAACACCCTTTGTCTGCCCCATTGCCCATGCCCCACAGTACCCAATACCCCAACACTCCATTGCCCAATACCCCAGTACCCAATACCCCAACACCCAGTACCCAATACCCCAACAGCCCGTACCCAATGCCCCAACACCCAGTACCCAATACCCCCCACCCTGGGTACCCAATACCCCAACACCCCGTACCCAATACCCAACACCCAGCACCTAATAAACACTGTACCCAGTGCAATACCCCAACACCGTACTTTAATACCCCCAACACCCCCCGCCCGCAATGGCTTTTGGGACCCAACACCCCACCCAATACCCCAACAGCCCGTACCCAACACACCCCAACATCTAGTACCCAATAATTCCCCAACACCTAATAACCCAACACCCAGTATCTACCCCTATGCCCAATACCCCAACACCCAGTACCCAATACCCCAACACCCAGTACCAAACACCCAGGACCCAATACTCCCAAACCCAACACCCAGCACTCCAGCCCTTTAACCCAGTACCCAATACCCAGGACCCAAGCCCCAACCTCCGTGCCCAATACCCCAACAGCCAGTACCTAACACTCCCAGCACCCCGTCACCCAATACCCCAACAGCCAGACCCAACAATGCCCCAGCACTCCATACCCCAATGCCCCAACACCCCTGTACCCAATACCCCAACAGCCAGTACCCAATAACCCCCCACTCCGTACCCAATGCCCCAACACCCCATCCAATACCCCAACAGCCAGTAAGTACCCAATACCCCAATGAGGAATAAAAGTCGTAATAAGCTGCAGTGTCTTCTCGGCATTCAAGCCATAATGAAGACAATATTTCACCAATGGAGAAGGAGCAGGCGGGGATGGCCGAGCCTACAGGGGCTGGAGGAGGGATGACGAAGGCTGGAGGGTCTCGCCGAGGGCTGCAGGGGGCTGGCAGGGGGCTTCTGAGGGGTTGGTATATTGAGACCTGCCGTAAAATATATCATCCTCGCCCGCCCAATATTACCTTCATTCTCTCTCTCTCTCTCTCTCTCTCTCTCAGAATAGCCAAATTACCCTCAGCTCAGAATATGCAAACGGAAGCAGCTCTGTCAATACTATATTTTGTGAAGACGGGGATATCAGGCAGGGCTGCTGCTCCTCCTCTCCACACCCCTTTCTTCTCATCCCTGCCCTGCATATTCCTTTCTCACTCTTCCACACTCATTGTCACTACCCCCTTCCTTCGCCCCATCCACACCCATCCCTCCACACTCCTTGCCTCCAACCTTCCCTCCACCCCTCCCTTATTTTTTTCCAGTTTCATGCATAGTTACTCCCAGGAGGCAAGTCCCACATGATGAGGAAACGAACAAAAACTTCACTACTACGAGGGAAGGGAAGGTCACTAGAAGAAAGAGAGAGAGAGAGAGAGGGGGGTGCTGGAAGGGTGCTGCGAAGGGAGGAAAGGGGGGTGCTTGGGAAGTAAGGGAAGGGCACTAGGGGAGGTAAGGAGGGGGTATTCTTCCTTGTCAAGATACAACACAGGTAGTAAAGGTGAACCCCCACCAGACGATGTTACACAGCTGGGGACGCGTTTGTGCTTTACCTTTCTTCTCAGGCGTCTTCCTGCACCGCTGAGTCTGAATTGAAAATCGAAGGTTTCTCCTGCATGTTCCTGGGGATCTCCGCTCGCCCGAGTTATATCTCCACTCAGCCACTCTCCCTCAACCATCCTTCCATCAACCCTCCCTCCCTCTCTCCTTCTCTCCATCCTCCTCCCTTTCTCAATCCTCCATCCTTCCCTTAACCCTCCCTACCTCTCTCAATTCTCCCTCCTTCCCTCATCCCTCCTTATCACCCCCACTCCTTTCACTCCACCATAATCCGTCTATAATCTACATCACCATAGGAACCGTCAGATATCCTCTCCAAATAGCATCCTGCACCACTGAGAGTCCTTCATATCACCATGACAACCCGATGTTAACAAGTGGACCCCGACATGACTTGCTTCCTTGTCGCTCTCCTAAAAAATACTTATCTTCCCGTCACCTGTCAATGCCTTCCCCTGTCACCAGCCAACACCTCTGTCACCAGCCAACACATCCCCTGTCACCAGCTAACACTTCTGTCACCAGCCAACACATTTCCGTCACCAGCCAACACCTTCCCTGTCACCAGCCAACACCTTCCCCCGTCACCAGCCAACACCTTCCCCGGTCACCAGCCAACACCTCCCCCGTCACCAGCCAACACCTTCCCCCTCACCAGCCAACACCTTCCCCTGTCACCAGCCAACACCTCCCCCGTCACCAGCCAACACCTCCTGTCACCAGCCAACACATTCTGTCACCAGCCAACACCTTCCCCTGTCACCAGCCAACACATTCCCCGTCACCAGCCAACACCTCGTCACCAGCCAACACATTCCCCGTCACCAGCCAACACCTTCCCCCGTCACCAGCCAACACCTTCCCTAAGACATTAACACAGTCCTGACGATCACCCAAGCGAGTACACTACAACGTGACCTGTCGGAGAGAAAACCTTCCTGTAGGTGGTGAGCTGATTCCTCTCTGGTTTCTCCCCATAAAGCGTCCTTGGCTTCCCCGTCACACCTGGTTCTTGTGGGGTGGGGGAGGGGGGGGAGGTGGGGGGAGGAGTCATCATCCAGCGTCCGGCCTCTCAACGTCCCATCTTAACGCTTCATTTAACTCTTACACACTCCAGATAACCGCGACCTCACCACAGCTCCTTCACAATCCCTCCTCCCTTCCCTTACCGACCTCCCCTTCCCTCACCTACTTATCTCCTCCTCCTCCCCCTACCTCCTCTTCCTCCTCCAATTTAACTACTTACCTACTCCCTCTCTCTCCCTCCCTTCCAAACCTACCTCCCTCCCCTTCCTCTCCATTATATGTCTTCTCCCTCCACTATCTACCTACTTCCTTCCTTACCTACGTACCTCTCCTCCCCCTCTACCCAGTGAATGGCCTTTTTGCCTCCTCCTCCTCCTTCTGTTCACCCTCCTCCTGCCTCCCTCTTCTTCCTCCAGTAAATGGCTTTTATTATTCCTCCTCCTCCTGCTGCTTCTACTCTCAGTGAATGACCTTTATCTCTTCTCTTCTTCCCTCCCCTACTTCTACCCCCTCCCCTACTTCTACCCCTGTCCCTACTTCTCTCCTCCTCCCACTTCTACCCCCTCCCTTTCCTACCACAGTAAATGGTTATCTGCACCCCCACCCACCATCACCTAGAAGAAAACCACTTCCTACCATTACTCCCCTTACTACTACCCCTCATCACCATCTACCACCTCCCTATCACTTCTACCACCACCCACCTCTCCCCCACCACCCTACCTCTCCACCACCCCTACCCTCCCCACCACCCCTACCCCCCCCCAGGTTTCCGGAGCGGCAGTCGGTATTCCAGTCATCCGCTTATCTACATCTCTATCCCCCTCCCTCCCATCCTCCCCACCCCGTGAACTCTTCCTTCCCCCTGGTTCCCACGCTGGGGTTGTCACGAGCGGAAGACGTATGTAAACAAACACACACACACACAAACGCACATACATACAATCACCCAGACACGCATGAAACGCTAACACATACACCGCCTTACACACACACACACACACACACACAACGCACATACATACACCCACACACACACACACACACACACACACACACACACACACACACACACACAGGGGTAAGATGAGAAGAGGAGGTGGTGGGTGTTTTGGAGGTCAGCGAGGGTTGAAGTGTCTCTTGAGAACTGGTGTTGGTCAAGTGAGGGAGGAAGGGAGGTTGGGAGGGAGGGAGGGAGGGAGGAGGGAGGGGAGGAGAGAGGGAGAGAGGAGGGAGGAGGAGGGAGGAGGAGGAGGGGAGGGGAGAAAGAGGAGGGAGAGAGGAGGGAGAGGGATGGAGGAGAAAGTTCACCATCTTGTTAGTGAACGACTTAACACTAATACCTTCCTTCTTACCACACCATCCCTCCTCCTCCCTCTCCTCACACACCTGCCTCCTCCCTCACCACACCTGCCTCCTCCCTCACCACACCTGCCTCCTCCCTCACCACACCTGCCTCCCTCCTGTCTCCTCACCACAATTGTCCAGGTTTTAAACACCAAAATGGTCTCCCAAATAACCAGGATTTAAAACAAAAGGTCGATACCAATTCAGTCTATAGGAAGGTCTCGACCCCGGTAGACTGAAGTTTAAAGAGTCTCGACCCTGTAGACTGAAGTTTAAAGAGTCTCGACCCCGGTAGACTGAAGTTTAAAGAGTCTCGACCCCGGTAGACTGAAGTTTAAAGAGTCTCGACCCCGGTAGACTGAAGTTAAAAGAGTCTCGACCCTGTAGACTGAAGTTTAAAGAGCTCTGACCCCGGTAGACTGAAGTTTAAAGAGTCTCGACCCCTGTAGACTGAAGTTTAAAGAGTCTCGACCCTGGTAGACTGAAGTTTAAAGTCTCGACCCCTGTAGACTGAAGTTTAAAGTCTCAACCCCGGTAGACTGAAGTTTAAAGAGTCTCTACCCCGGTAGACTGAAGTTTAAAGAGTCTGACCCCGGTAGACTGGAAGTTTAAAGTCTCGACCCTGTAGACTGAAGTTTAAAGTCTAGACCCCTGTAGACTGGTTTAAAGAGCCTGACCCAGGTAGACTGAAGTTTAAAGAGGACCCTGAACTGAAGTTTAAAGAGTCTCGACCCTGGTAGACTGAAGTTTAAAGAGTCTCGACCCCTGGTAGACTGAAGTTTAAAGTTCGACCCCTGTAGATTGGTTTAAAGAGTCTCGACCCAGGTAGACTGAAGTTTAAGTCTCGACCCCGGTAGACTGAGTTTAAAGTCTCGACCCGGTAGACTGAAGCTAGAGAGTATCGTCCCGGTAAAACGAAGTTTAAAGAGTTTCGACCCCGGTAGACTGAAGTTTAGAGAGTATCGACCCCGGTAGACTGAAGTTTAGAGAGTATCGACCCCGGTAGAGTGAAGTTTTAAGAATTTCGACCCCGGTAGACTGAAACTTTGAATGCTTCGACCCCATGTTTCGAATCCTATGTGAACGAATCTAACTCCTTTGCTATAGCCTACTTCTCACACACCAAAATAGGGAAAACAATGCAATAGAATAATAATAAGAATATGCAAGAAAAGAATAAAGAAGAAGAGAAAGATGGAAAATTGGGAAAGAAGAGAGAAGGAAAACAAGAAGGGAAAATTAGAGAAACGAGAGAGGAATAAAAAAGGATAAGAGAAAGAGATAAGGAAAGGAGGAAAAGAAATGAACAATAGGGGACCCGAAGACTAAGAATGGGAGAACAAGGGAGAAGAAAGGGAAGGGAGGAGCCAAGAAAGACACGAATGAAAGGCGAAGGAAAAGCATAATAAAAGACGGTAAAGGGAGCCAAAACGATAATGAAAGGAATAAGAAGGGTAGAGGAAAAGATAAAAAAGAGAGCGGGAAAGGATGGAAGAATGGGTGACGAAAAAGGCATAAGGAAAGAATGAAAGGAGAAAAGATGGAATAAAAGAGAGGAGGATGAAAGAATATATAAAGTGTGAAGAAAACGGCATGTTAGAGTGGAGAGAGAGAGAGAGAGAGAGAGAGAGAGAGAGAGAGAGAGAGAGGGGGGAGACAGAATGAGTGAAAACAAGGGGAGAGAATGAGAGTAGTGAAGATGACGAAATAGATATACGAGAGAGAGAGAGAGAGAGAGAGAGAGAGAGAGAGAAGTAAACCAGCTTCACTAAACATAATTACTTTTAAATCATCAGTACAAGCTTCCATTAAAACCAATTAAAACAGCCTTTAAGAGGTAAAACGAGAAAACTAAACCCCTTTCTCCTTCCTCCTTTCCTTACATTTTTTTTGTTAAACGGGGATTAGCTCACCCGGGCACAGGTCACTGACCCACATCGGGGCCTGGGGGGCGAAAAGGTAATAATAAGTAGTATAAAAATAATATTAATAATAATAATAATAATATTAATAATATTATTATTATTATTATAATTATTATTAAGAACCAAAAAGAAATACAAAAACGAAAAAGATCAAAAGTGAGAAACATATATATATATATATATATATATATATATATATATATATATATATATATATATATATATATATATATATATATATATATATATATATATATATATATATATATAGTATTTGTCAAAGTAAGAGAATCAATTGAGACCCTGCAATTGTGTGTAAATGAGGTAGAAAGTCAGATCAGCAACCTGGGACTTGGTCACAATCTTCGTGATGCCATATGGCAGCAGGGTCTACCATTAGACAACACATTATGCTTCAATATCTTCCCAGGCAGTAGTACCTCCCTGTTTGGTAGCTGCCTAATACCTACTACTCCTCTTCCCTTTCCTTACCTATCTCCTCCTCCCCTTTCCTACCACCCCCCACCATCCCATCACTCTCAATACCCATGATGGCTGTCATAACCGGCCAAGAGTGACAGCAGATCCGAGGAAAATATCAGAGGGAGGATTTAAGGCTTATTATGTGTACACACACACACACACACACACACACACACACACACACACACACACACACACACACACACACACACACACACACAGAGTTTTAAACCAGCTGTACTAATAATAATAATAATAATAATAATAATAATAATAAAATAGTAATAAGTGATATGAATAAACAGAGAATTAATAAAACCAACAATAATGAGAATAAAGACAACAACTACAATAATAATAATAATAAAAAGGAAAACAAACACTAAACAAAGAAGAAAAAAAGAGAAAAATGCCAATAACCATTTAACACCCAGGGAGGAAAAAGGTCAAAATGGTTGTGGGGAAAAAAACGAAGGGGAAAAAAAGGACTTCACTCATTTTTCAAGGACACAAGACCTATAAGACAAGCTATACACTGCTCTAGGTGTCCAAGGGGAGGGTGGAGAGGGAGGGAGGGTAAGGGGGAGGCGAAGGGAGTATAGGGGAAGGCAAGGGGTAAGTTGCTTTGGCACTTCCACCATAGTGCCATAAGGTCCATCTGGCTCTCTGGAACTATAGGGAGTCGACCTTGGGGGTGGGGGTGTTGGATGGCACCTTCTCCCAGTCCCCCCACCTGCTCGATCTCCCAATCGACAGTTCTGTGTTTCCGTGTCATTTCCTGCCCTATTGTTGTGTGTGTGTGTGTGTGTGTGTGTGTGTGTGTGTGTGTGTGTGTGTGTGTGTTGTGTGTGTGTGTGTGTGTGTGTGTGTTTTTGGTGTGTGTGTGTTTTCCATTCCAGCTGAATCATGACTGTCATATACTATACACGCAGATTATTAATGACAATGATAATGAAATGCATAATGAAAACGATTTGCAATAATGATGACGGTGAAGGTTCATAATGACAATGGTATATGATGTTAGGGAAAATAATAATGATGATGATGATGATGATGATGATGATGAGGGGAGGAGGAGGAGGAGGAGGAAAGAGAAAGGAGGAGGAAAAAGACAGAGAGAGAGAGAAGAGGAGAAAGAGGGAAAAGACGAAAGAAGAAAACGAAAGAAAAATAGAAGATAAAAGTGAGAAGGAAGGTAGGAAAAGAAAGGAAGAGGGAAGAGAAGTAACAGAAAGACGAAAGAAGAGAAAAGAAGAGGAAAGAAAGAGGAGGAGGAAGGAGGAGGAAAAAGAGAACAAAAGAATGAAATGGATAAATAAGAAGAAAAAAAGGAGAGATAAATAAATGAAGAAAGATAAGGAGAAAGAGAACAAGAGGAGGAGAAAAAGAAGAAAAAGTACCCAGACCCCCGGCACCACCACCAGTACGAGGAGGAGGGAGGAGGAAGAAGAGGAGGAGTAGAAGAGGGAAGGGAGGAGGGAGGGAGGAGGAGGAGGAGGAGGAGGGAGGAGGAGGAGGAGGAGGTGCTTATCGTGATATACAAGGGGAGGAGGACCCAAGACCGCCTTGTGATCCTTCGCCATAATAAACCAGACCAATGGTGTGTTAAGTGGACCACGACCACCACCCATATAATCTCTCTCTAATCTTCAGGTGATCCTTTTACAGTTCAACCACACTCAAAGACCACAACCACCACCACCGTTGTTTGGTAGCGTGACGATACCTGACGCTGGGCTTAATCACCTCATTTGGTATGGGAGAATCTCTGTGGTTGGGAGACAGGGGGTGAGGGGGTAAGAGGGGGGAGGGAGGGGGGTGGGTGAGGGTGGGCGGTGAGGAGGTAGAAGGGGAGCTAAGAGGTGATGGGGGAGAAAGGGGGGAGAAGGAGAAGCATTGACAGCAGGGGTGGAGGGCTGTGAGAGGGGGAATTGGCGGTGATTGTTGGAGGTCGGTAGCCAAGGGAGATGTAGTGTGGGAGTCAGGGGCCGGAGGACAATAAAGGAGGAGCTGTAGGAAAAATAGAAGATAAGATCATGGGGAAACTTATGTAGAGAGAGCGACTAACATAATGGACTGACAAGGAAAAAATATAGTAACCCATTAAAAGAAACGGGAGACGTTTCGCGACAAAGAAAATGAGATGAAAGGAAAAGGGAGAAAAGTTTGGAATAAAGAGATGTTAGTAGACAGTCGGTGGGAGGGAGGGAAGGAAAGGTAGGTGGGAGGGAAGGAAGGTAGGTGGGAGGAAGGTAGGTGGGAGGAAGGTGGTGGGAGGGAAGGTAGGTGGGAGGGAAGGTAGGTGGGAGGGAGGAGGAGGAAGGAGTCAGGAAGGAAGAAGAATGAGAGCTGGGAACGTAACATCCATCACCCCGCTAAATGATGCTATTTCTCGACCCCTGCCCGTGACCCCCTCCCTCCTGCCCCGTAACCCCTTTCTCCTGCCCGTAACCCCTCCCTCCTGCCCTGTTCCCTCCTGCCCCTTACCCCCCGCCCCATGACTCTTCCCGTGACTTAACTACTTTCTTCTTCATATTTCCCTACCCATGGATCGGACCCCCCCTCCCCTCCCCCTATGTCTCCTCCCCATGAACACTGGCCCGTGTTTTCTCCTCACGAATTTAACTCCCCCATCGCCCCATGTTTCCTACCCATGAATTTCCCCCATTACCATCCCCATAAGCTCCTGACCTCTTCATCGTGATTCAGGTCAGACGTCCCACCCCCACCCATCATCTTTCTTCAGAGTGGTGGGTGGAGGAGGGGGGTGGTGCGGGGAGGTGTGCAGGGAGGGAGTGGTGTGAGAGGGGGTGGGTCGGGAGGGGGTTGAGGCAGGGAGGAGGTTGGGGAGGAGAAGGGTAGGGGTAAAGGGGTTGCCATTATTCACCTCCCTGGTAAGAAGGTCATTTCCTCACCCCATGACATGTTTCCGCCCCGTAATAAGGTGTGCCAGTGCGTTATGACCTCGTTAAGGCCACCCATCTTCACGGTTCTCAAAGGTTCTTGACTAAATATTCCTCGTAAGTGAAGATCTGTGAATGTCTGCTTGTCTTATGGGGAATATTCCTCGTGTCATGGGAATATTCCTCGTGTCATGGAGGAATATTCCTCGTGTTATGGGGGAATATTCCTCGTGTTATGGGGAATATTCCTCGTGTCATGGGTGAATATTCCTCGTGTTATGGGGGAATATTCCTCGTGTTATGGGGGAATATTCCTCGTGTTATGGGTTAATATTCCTCGAGTTTTGTTATGTTTGGTCAGGTCAGGTCAGGTCAGGCTATATTAAGTTAGATAAAGTTCGCGTTAGGGTGGTTAATCTTCAGGTGGTCCCAGCCAAGTGTCTAATTCATGTTATTGTTGGAGTAGGATGCTGCTGAGGGCGTGATAAAGGTCGCCACGATAAAAACTCTAGAAACTGATTCCTCGCCATCACCTTATATTACCCGTTTAGTTATGGGTGACTCTCTCTCTCTCTCTCTCTCTCTCTCTCTCTTTCTCATCTCTCATCTTTTTTTCTCTCGTTTCTTTCTTTCTCTCCTCCTCTTTTTCTCTCATTATTTCTTCCTTTGTTCTCTTTCCTTTCCTCATCCCCTCATTCTCTCTCTCTCCTTTCCTCGTCCTCTCCCTCCCTCTCTCTCACTCTCCCTTCCTCTCTCCCTTTCATTTCCTCGTCATCTCCCTCCCTCCTCCCTCTCTCCCTCTCTCTCTCCTCCCCCTCCACTTAACAAAGAGTTTAACCACTAAGAACCTAATCATTCCTAGAAGCTGAACACGATGCCTCCTCCTCCTCTCAGTTGACGAGGACAAATATTTTCCTCCGAGTCATGTGAGGAGGAGGAGGAGAAAGGAGAAGGAGAAAAGAGGTGAAGGAGGAGGAAGAGGAGAAGGAGGAGAAAGAGGAAGAGGAGGGAAGGAGGAGAACGAGTAACTGTCATCTGAAGCCGAACGACCCGCTTCAGCTGTCGGGTCATCCAGGAACCACTTGAAGCCTTCCTGCCCCTGACGTGACAACTGAGGAAAGACGACCCGATCTACACACACACACACACACACACACACACACACACACACACACACACACACACACACCAGATTCATCAATAAATATTTAGACATAAGATCAATCTACCGTAAAATAACTTGTATCCAGAAAAACAACCCACAGAAACAAGCTTTTATCTCTCAGTCTCTTCTCTCTCTCTCTCTCTCCTCTCTTTCTCCAAAACACAGACAATCTATCTATCTATCTATCTATCTATCTATCTAAAAACAGAGAATCATAATATCTCTCTCTCATCACCCCAGCATTTGAGAGAGAGAGAGAGAGAGAGAGAGAGAGAGAGAGAGAGAAGGACGGACGGGCTGCTGCTGGGGAAAAAAGATCTACGAAGGACAGATCCGAACGTGAGGAAAAAAAACATCCTTGGAACGAGAAGATTCTGTGTGAGAGGAGATGAGATACGGGAGTCTGAGGCTAAGAAAGGCGGGGAAGAGGAGGGGGTTGGAGGGAGGAGGAGGGGGTGGAGGGAGGAGGGGTGGGGAATGGTGGAGGAGGTGGAGGGAGATAACGATGTTAATGAGGCCAATATACAGAAAGAAAAGGGAGAAGGAAAGAATGGAGGAGGAGGAAGGGTGGGGGAGGGAAGGTGGAGGAGGAGGGGGAAGGTGGTGGAGGAGGAGGGGGAAGGTGGAGGAGGGAGGGAGGTGGAGGAGGGAAGGTGGAGGAGGAGGGGGAAGGTGGAGGGGAAGGTGGAGGAGGAGGAGGGAAGGTGGAGGGAGGGGGAAGGTGGAGGAGGAGGGGGAAGGTGGAGGGAAGGTGGAGGAGGAGGGGGAAGGAGGAGGAGGAGGAAGGTGGAGGAGGAAGGTGGAGGAGGGGGAAGGTGGAGGAGAAAGGGGAGATAAGGATGTCAAGAGGCCAATAACCTAACCTAACCACAAGTGATTTAAACCTATTCTCATCTAAATTAACATCACCTGGGCTTAATTAACCTGTGTCCAGAAGCAGCAGGTGTGAATAGCAGCACTAACGGTGGGCGACAAGAACATGGAATTACTATCACCCACCTCATTAACGCTCAAATGTTTACACGAACCAAAAATTAAAACAAAATATATATAATACTAAAATAAATAATAATAATAATAAAAATAAAGATAATAATAATAACAAAGGAATTATTACAACCACACAAACATAATAACAATAGTTTGCCCCTTGTGTTTAGAGGCTGGCCGGGTCAAGGGCCACCCAGGCGTGAATTGGTTTAAGGTGTAGAAGCTGCCGCCAACACCACAACCACACCTTGAGATAACGAGCTGTAGGACCCCGTGTTGAGGAATAACCCAAGAAGACCGGACAACTCGCCAACTGCACTGCAACTACTCTATGGTAGACAGAGGTATTAGCGCTTAGAATCTTAAAACTGAATTCTCATCCTACCTGGGAATCGAACCGGGGACCTCTTGCTTAGGCTACGAGGCGAGCATGCTGACTATACACTACAGGTAGGCGAAACACACACACACACACACACACACACACACACACACACGAGGAATGGTTCCCCCCAAGAGACCAGCTGTGAGGAAAAAAGACCATCTGTAAGGGGGGAAAAAAGGTCATGATAGGAAACCCCCAAAGAGAGACCAGCTGTGAGGAAAAAAACCATCTGTAAGAAAAGAGGTCATGAAGAAACCCCCAAAGAAGAGGAAAAACTGCCCCAGACAAATCTCAAACGACGAGAAAGATTTGGGAAGAATTGAGGAGGGGGTGAGGAGGAGGGTGAGAGAGAGAGAGGGGGTGAGGAGGAGGGGGTGAGGAGAAGGGAGTGAGGAGGGTGAGATTATCGATAGAGATAGGAGGCCCCGGAAGACAACGGAGATATTATTCACGAGATTGGTGGTGGAGTCGTGTGGTCAAGTGAGTAGGGAGGTGAGAGAGAGAGAGAGAGGGGGAGAGAGAGAGGTTCGTCTGGCACAAGTTTAAGAGTTCACACGTCTCCTCCATTACCAAGAGGCGTCTATCTGTCTCTCCCCGTCACCAGTATCTCTCTCTCTCTCTCTCTCTCTCTCTAACTTCCTTGCACTCTAAATCTGTCTCTCACTCTCTCAGATTCTCTCTCTGTCTAGGTCTTTATCTCTCTATCCGTTTCTGTCCTCTCTCTCCCTCTCTCTCTCTCACGCAACATCAATCCTAACCTAACCTACCCCTACACACCCCTATACACCTGGGACTGAGGGGATAGGGGTGGGAGAGAAGGGGAGCGAGTTCCTGTCCATTATATATGTACGGCGCCACCCATTACCCCTACAGTATAATAACACATCTATGTAATTATTCCCATAACGATTATAAGTCAACTGTACATTATATCCATTGGTGATAATTACGATCTTTGGTGTCTAAATTATTATTGTTTTTTTTTTTACCATGGCAGCGTCGCTTTTTGTAATCTTATAAATCCAAAATGGCCGCCAAACTAATCATGAAATAAGAATTGTACCAGATAGTCATGTGTTTTAACCTCATATATTGTTGAGAATTATGTTATTTTATTTTTTTTGTTACCCAGTGTGTTTATTTTTTGTGTGTCAAGTGTCCCTCAGTCATCCAGAATCTCGTGACAAAAGGAAATTACAAACGATGTCCTAAATGTTACCGTAAAGGACAAGGGGAAATACCTGGTCTTTCGTCGGGATAAAATTATGGAGAAAATATCGAAGTTGTGTGACGTCATCATAGAACACATCTCGAGGCTATGCAGACAAACCACAGAAGACAATAAGACGATAAGAGAAGGAAGTGTGAAGGTAGGTTAGGTTAGGTTTGGGAGGTTAATTGATCTTCAGGTGAAATAAACTAAGGTAATTCTAAATAATAAACTGTATATATATAGTCACCTGACCTGACCAAACTCAACATCATTTCTTTATTCGTCAACTTTTAAATCTTTTTATTGTGTCAAACTGAGTCGAACTGAAAAGGATTTTTTTTTACGCCTTTTAAATTTGGTCAAACAAAAACTCGGGAATTTGAGGAGACGACAATTTTTGCCTCTTTACACTTCACTTTTTTGTCCCCTTTTTCTCGCCTTCATTATAATAAAGTCCTTTGACGTCTTTCTCTGATATGAAAATTGTGTCATAGTTGTATATATTATTATTTTATACTTGATATAACTAAAAATTGCTTTATTTATCGGTTACCTCCACGTATAACAAAATAACAGAAGACACCGATTTTAATAAAAGCAATTCTAATTAAGATACATTTTTACTGAAGACAGATTTTTTTTGAAGACAGGTTATTTTAATTTTACGGAGGAGAGATTCTGTGAGGCCTGTGATACTATGAACAAACACCAGGAGAGAGACAGATTCAGGCGTCAATCACAGACATGTTACTGTACTGTGGCGCTCTAATACCCACTGTACAGAATACCTTGATCAGTACCATACCCACAATCACGAACCCCCCCCCACCCTACCCCCTAACCTAACCTACCCACACACAACACTGAATGACCATTAACATTACGCTTTCTATTACACTGTGTAAATAATAACGCTAACTAACCATTTACACGTAATAACAGCATCTCGTTATCACAATACGTATATACTAACGTTACCCTGTTTGTATGATAGTTAGGCGTTATTATTGTTATATTACAACAGGTAAAACGAGGTAGTTTATTCATGTGGCCAGCGTAGGGAAGTTCCTTGTTGCTGTAGAGAGGGAGGGGAGAAGGCAAGCTAGGGGAGGAAGGTGAGGTAGGGGGAGGGAGGTGAGGTAGGGGGAGGGAGGTGAGGTGGGGAAGGGAGGCGAGGTGGGGGAGGGGAGGTAAGGTGGGGGGGAAGAGGGAGGCTGAGGAGTAGGGGGGAGGGAGGTGAGGAGTGGGGGGAGGGAGGTGAGGAGTGAGGGAGGGGAGGTGAGGTGAGGAGGAGACCGCCAAGACAGGGGATCTCAGTTTGTCCTGGTAGGGGGGCTTCCTTGTGAGGGCGTGAGGAGTGAGGGTGAGAGGGGAGATGAGAATAGAGGTAGGCAGGAGGGTGAGGAGAAGAGGGTGAATGAAGGGTGGGTAGGAGGGTGAGGAGAAGAGGGTGAATGAAGGGTGGGTAGGAGAGTGAGGAGAAGAGAAAGGGAGGATGAGGAGGAGGTGACGTGGGGGATAGAGGAAAGCTTCTTCCCCTTTATCCCACCCACCGTGTCCCCTCAGCCGAACTATATACAATACATCTTCTGTCCTAACTTTAACCCAGAGAACTCTAAGCCCTCCCCTCCCCAAGTTTCTCCCCTCACTCAAGCTCTTCTTTCTCTTCCTCCCCAAGTTTCTCCCCTCAATTAAGCTCTTCTCCCTCCTCCTCAAGTTTCTCTCCTCACTCAAGCTCCTCTTCCTCCTCCCCTGGTTTCTCCCCTCACTCAAGCTCTTCTACCCCCCCCCCGCATTCAACCTCTTTCTCCCCTCCTCCCCCAACCTACGTGCCACGCCCCCTCAAACATTCTCCCCTCGGCCAAACTTCTCGCCTCAAACTCTTCCTTCCTGCCTACCTAGTAGCTATACCCCGGGGTAGTGAGAGTCCCCCCACCCCTTTCTTCTCTTTAACTCCTCCTCCCCTTTGCCCCTCCTACACTGCTATTCTCCTCCTTCCTCCTCCCCTGTTCTTCCCGATGACATACTACTTCCCACTTCATCCTACCTTCCCTCCTGCTCCTTTATACTTCCTCCTCCTGCTGGTGCTACAGTTGAATGGCTCCTCCTCTCTCCTTCCACTGGGCCTCAGGCGCCCTCAATTTATTGTCTTTTTTAAAAACCTGACCCACAGCCCCCTCACCCACACGTCCCGGCCACCACCCACACGTCCCCTCCAACACCCAAGCACCCTCACCCACACGTCCCTCCAACACCTACACCCTCACGTCCCTCCAGCAACACCTACACGTCCCCTGCCACCACCCTCACCCACACGTCCCCTCCAACACCTACACCCTCACGTCCCCGCCAACACCTACACCCCCCTCCACCACCTACACCCTCACCTACACTTCCGCCCTAGGCTTGATCCTGCCACGCTAAGACTTCACCTTTCTCTTCCTCCTCCTCCCATCGCAACGCTGTTCCTCTTACTTCCCCCTACATAACACACTTCCTCCCCTACACAACACCCTTCCTCCCCCTACATAACAGACCCCCCCCCCTTTAAACATCACTAAACCTACCCATTAAAGGCCGCTTATTCTTGCTCCGAGAAAGACCAACTTTTAAAACCCGTCTATAAATAGCTCACCTGTGCTCTCTCTCCCTCCCCTTGGGCCGTGACTTACCTACCACTCAGGTGTTGTTTAGGAGTCAACCCAACTCCCAGCGGCTTGGCCCCCTTCTTCTCTTCCTCCTCCCCCCAGGTGTTCCCCTTCCCTCCTCCTCCTAGCTGCCCCTCTTTTTACTGCTTCCTCCCCTTCCTCCTGCTTCTCTTCCCATTCTCTTCTTTCTGCCCTGCCTTCCTCCCTATTTTGCTGCTATTGTTACCTCTCCCCTCCTCCTCCTCTTCCTCTTACACATACAGAGGGAGTTAGCCTTCCCATTAGCGGCTCCTCTCACTCTCACACCCATTAGAAGCTGCTTCTAATTCTCCCACTCTTAACACCCCTCTGCCCCTCCGACATATCTGACTCCCCCCCCTCTCTTCCCTCCTCTCTTTCCCCCATCATTAACTGTCTCTCCTTCTCCCCCTCTTCCTTACCCCTCAAGCTCATTCCCTTAAGCTATACACGCAGCCTCCTTCCCCCACCCCTCATTAACAAGGGTACTCCCCTCACTCACCTACAGGAGGAACACGCCCTTCACTCACGACACGGATACCTACTCAACCACTCACCCAAGTTCTCCTTAATTATTCACGCACACCCGGACACTAGGAGGTGGTGTTGGTGGTGGTTGTAGTGGCAGTCGTGGTTCTAGTGGTGGGGGCTAGGGGGAGGAGGGTGTGCAGGTGGTGGTTGTAGTAATGAAGGGAGTTGTAGTGATGAAAGTGGTTGTAGTGGTTGGTGAGGTGTGGAAGATGACAAATGTATACATATATGTTTACAGAATATATATAGTTGGGTTGTGTAGACGGTGGCCATTAATATAATCGGTGTTAATGGACATTTTTACCTAAACTATTACATATATACACATTACAAAACAGATGTACATATGACTAATTTGAGGAGATACACACCTAATCTAAAAAGCTTCCAATACGGCGGCAGTAAGCATAGACCACACAAGTGTTTTATATTAGGTAGGAGTCTCACACGCCGCTGTTCACCTCACCCCGCCCAAAGCCACCACACAAAAATTCTGGTGCCCGGCCAACACACTCGCCGGTCCGGAAGTTTTATTAGCTCTCTGTATTTGCTAAGACCCCAAGAGTTAATGTTTTCCTTTTTAAAAATAGAGAAAAATTGTTCAGGTATCATCCTCCATTGTCCATATACGGTACATGCTGAACTGTATACTGTACCTGTACTATTTATATACAGGGTGAATCAATGTTAACTTGCATGGGTATCTATCTATCTATCTATCTATCTATCTATCTATCTACCCTACAGAATAGACAGACCGGAGGAAGAATAGATGGAGTGAAGAAGCTGAGATGAGTCTAGAACAAGAGACGATGCTCCACACCACCGGGATCTGTTCCACACCACCTGCGATATCCTCTACACCACCTGAATCTGTTCCACACCGCCACCACCTCCACGCCACCGGGATCTGTTCCACACCACCTGCGATATCCTCCACACCACCGGGATCTGTTCCACACCGCCACCATCTCCACACCACCGGGATCAAGTCCACACCACCTGCGATATCCCTACACCACCGGGGATCTGTTCACACCGCCACCACCTCCACGCCGCCACTGGGGATCTGTTCCACACCTCCACCAATTCTCCATGCCACCGGGGATTCGTTCCACACCGTCACCACTTCCACGCCACCGGGGATCTGTTCCACCGCCACCACTCCATGCCACCGGGGATCTGTTCCACACCGCTACTCAATTTCCACGCCACCGGGGATCTGTTCCACACCGCCATTCACCTCCACGCCACCGGGGATCTGTTCCACACCGCCACCACCTCCACGCCACCGGGGATCTGTTCCACACCGCCACCACCTCCACGCCACCGGGGATCTGTTCCACACCTCCACCACCTCCATGCCACCGGGGGATCTGTTCCACACCGCCACCACCCACGCAACCGGGGATCTGTTCCACACCGCCACCACCTCCACGCCACCGGGGATCTGTTCTACACCGCCACCACCACGCCACCGGGGATCTGTTCCACACCGCCACCACCTCCGCGCTACCGGGGATCTGTTCCACACCGCCACCACCTCCACGCATCGTTCAACACCGCCTTCCAACTTGCGGAAATTGGGTGAAAGTGAACACCAAGAGGAAGCGGCGGTCAGGTGATGCGGCGCTGAAGACGGACGGAAGGACAGACGGACGGACACAATGAGACAAGCAAAGAAAGATAAAGATCGATAAAGAGGAATAAATGAGTTAAAGACACATAGATGGAAAAAAGATGAATGAAAAAGATAAAGACAAAGAAAGAAGAACAATGATAGATAAAGAGATAATGAGGAAGAAGAAGAGGAGGAATGAGAGAGAGAAGGATAATCATACACAGATGGGAAAGATCAATAAAAGACAGGAAGAGGAGGAACAGATGTGAGAGAGAGGGGAAACACAAGGACAAAGAAAGAAGGGAAAGACGGATAAAAAGAGGAAGAGATGGAAAAAAATGAGAGGAATAGACACGAGGATAAACACAAAGGAGAAGGAACTAGTAGACAAGAAAGAAAAACAACGACAAGAAAAGAGAAAGATGGAAAAATATGGATAAACGATGAGGAGGAGTAGGAGAAGGAAGAGGAGTAATGAACGAAACACGGGACAAAGGAAGACAAACAAAGAAGGAAGAGATGGATAAAGGAAGAAGAGGAATAAATGAATAAGAAAAGAGAGATTATTTTATACATTACGTTTATTAATAGTTTTATCGTCTATACATCTTTATATAATTACATCATAAATACACGTTACCGGAGTTTAAGCGACCAACACAATGTAAACAGTGACTTGAGGCAATAGTGACGTTACCGGAGTTTAAGCGACCAACACAATGTAAACAGTGACTTGAGGCAATAGTGACGTTACCGGAGTTTAAGCGACCAACACAATGTAAACAGTGACTTGAGGCAATAGTGACGTTACCGGAGTTTAAGCGACCAACACAATGTAAATAAAGGAGTGTAGTTAAACATCCTCATTAGTGTCAATTATAATATAGTGATTTGAAGTGAAGGAGGTTACAGCGTGTAGTTCCTCTTAAGAATATTAATTACAACAATAACTTACAGGTTAATTGAATCGTTGCAGAAACCTTAAACCAGAGATTAACCCCCCTTAAATACGAAGACTTGACCCCCATTCGTACTCAAAGGGTTAAGTTATCGTACTCAAAGGGTTAAATCATCGTACTCAAGGTGTTATTTTCTCGTACGCAGGGATTTAAGTCCTCGTACTTAAATGAGTTGAAGCACCGTACTCATGTTTTAATTTCCCGTATTCAAGGGATTAAGTTCTGGTACTCAAAGGGGTTAAATCATCGTACTTCAGGGGTTAACTCACCGCACTCAAGGGGTTAAGCTCCCGTACTCAAGGGGTTAATTCGTCATATTTATGTTAACCCACCGTACTCAAGGGGTTAAGTTCTCGTACATAATGAGTTAATTCATAGTACTCAAGGGGGTAAGTCATCATACTCAAAGGGTTGATACCTCATAATCAGGGGTAAAGATATCGTATTTAACTAATAACCTAGTACTCAAGGGGTTAACAACCATGACCCCGCAGTACAGTACAGGCCTCCGTTGTTAAGTAGTTATAAAAATATATAATAAAATTTAATCTTGCCTCTAAAATAATGTAAACACTTCATAATTTAGTCTATCCTTCACAGCCTTGTTTTCTTTATCAAATTATTACTGCATTATCTACTGTACTGGATTAATTAAGTTAGATACATTTACTAGATGGTAAGAACAAGTCATTTGAAACGTTATGAAACTATTTTATACATACATACATACATGCATACATACATACATACATACATACATACATACATACATACATACATACATACATACATACATACATCTCTATTTGTTTCTACCTATCTATATACATATCAATCTGCCTATCTACATGTATTTCCATGTATACATTCATACACATATACATGGGGCCACCAGCCTGTGTCATATAGTGAGTGTGTCAAGGTGCCACTTACTAGGGAGGGGAGGGGGCGACGAATCCTGGCACTGTTCCTCTGTTGGTACGCGTGATCAGATGGGCTGTTCGTGTTTGCAGCCCGCAGGTCAAAATACGTCCCCAGCAGGCAGGCACGGCGGAGGAGGAGGAGGAGGAGGAAATAGAATGTCTAAGTGGGGGAAAGAGGAGGAGGAAAGGGGAAGTCAAAGTGGGCGGAGGAGGGGGAAGAAAGTGAAGTCAAACTGGCGGAGGAGGAAGTCAATGTGTGAGGAGTAGTAAAGAGGAGGAACGGGAGGGACTCACTAACAACGGGAGGAGGAGGAACGGGAGGGACTAACTAACAGCGGGAGGAGGAGAGATTACTAAAACCAGGAAATGGAGGGAGGAGGGATTACTAACAGCGTGAGGGAGGATGAGGAAAAGGAGAAAAGGAGGAAGAGGAAGGAGGAAGGAGGAGGAGGAGGAGGAGCAGGAGGAAGAGGGAGGAGGAGGGAGGAGGAAGAGACAGCCAGCAGTACCAAACATGATGGATAGACAGAGTTGTAACCCGAGCTTCAACTTCCGTCTAGTAGCTTCTTAGGACCCCCCCAAGATTAAAGTTTCGAACACGTGGAAATTTGATCTTAAAGTGACGTGGGGAGGGGAAGGAGAGGGAAGGGGGAAGGTGGGGGGGAGGCGGAAGGTGGGGGAGGGAAGGTGGGGAGGGAAGGTGGGGGGGAAGGGAAGGTGGGGAGGGGGGGAAGGTGGGGGAGAAGAAGGGAAGTGGGGAAGGGGAAGGTGGGAAAGGTGGGGAAGAGGGGGAGAAAGGGGGGGACGGTGGGGGAAGGTGGGGAAAAGGGGAAAGGAAGGTGGGGAAGGGGGAAAAGGTGGGGAAGGGGGTAATACTGGTAGTGGGTGGAAGGGGATAGGGGTGGACATGGGACACGGCTCCCCCCCCCCAGGCGTAGGACACAGGTGGAAAGACAATCAGACACGGAAGGTGTAGGACACAGGTGGAAAGACAATCAGACACGGAAGAGATAGATAGAAAGATAGAGATAGAGAGACAGGCACACACGCCCTTCCGGGTTACGTTACAGCCAACTATGACCACAGTGACACTTGTTAACTCCGGGTCACACTTCCTCATGCTCTACCAGTCATTAAATACATTCCTTTCACATTTATTCTTGCATCAAATTTATCACCTTCTTCTCAATAGGTCATATTTTCACCTTCACTCTTATACACTTTCATCCTTTCTCACTATTTATCACTTTTATTACCATTTCATTATGCATTTTTTTTTCTTCTAATTATACAACATTTTTCTGTAATCTAAATCTAGTCCCTTTTTTTTTTTAATAATTCACAAGAAAATATAATTAGTTTCTTTTTAATTATTCACTCACTCGGGCTTCCATAATTTGCCAGGCATAATAATTTCTCTGTGATAATTCTTTACTCGCTTCACCCCAGCCATTAATTATACAAACTTCTGACAATGATTATTTTCCCGTCTTTTAAATTTTTTTTTTGTTTTGTTGTTTAATTATTTATTTTATTCATTCATAAATTCTAGAGAGTTGGTGTAAAATATTTGGTACGAAATATATACGGTATAAATAGTTCGTCTGGGTTGGTTTATTGCAATACTTTCACACACACACACACACATACACACACACACACACACACACACACACACACACACACACACACACACACACACACACACACACACACACACACACACACACACACACACACACACACACACACACACACACATATATATATCGGTCAACTTCACACACCATCAAACTCTCACTTTCTCTGTCTGCGTCTAATTGTCTGTCTGTCTGGGCACATACCTGGTCACGCCTGTCTATGACGTCACAACACGGAACACCCACCAACCTGGAACAACAAGACAAAGACCAACACTGATCAGGTGACCTTTGACCCTCCTGAAGACGTGATAATACGAAGTGATCCCCTGAAGATTAGTCTACCTTAACTTATTTCTACATGATGATTAAACACCCTTACGTTACCTGGGAAAGGTAGGTTAGTGTTAGGTTAGGTTAGGTTAGGTTAGGTTAGGTTAGTGTTAGGTTAGTGTTAGGTTAGTGTTAGGTTAGGTTAGGTTAGTGTTAGGTTAGGTTAAAGTTAGGTTAGGTTAGGTTGGGATAGTGTTAGGTTAGGTTAGTGTTAGGTCAGGGTGCTTATTTGTCAGGTGAAATAAGCTGGGTGTTAATTCTTCAGGTGATCCAATAAAAGTATAAATATTTAAAGAGTTTCATGACATAGACAAGTCCAGTGCTATGAGGGACACGACACTGACCATACCCCCTGTTAACACACACACACACACACACACACACACTAAACCCAGCCACTGATCCACTAAGCTCCAAAGGTTCCCATAAGGCTCCAAGAGTTTCCCAAGTTAGAACACTGAGCGATAGTTCCTGAATACGAAATGGCCATTAAAGCAACACAACAGCAGTACGACGACACAAGCTTGTTAAGGTATACGGAGGGATGGTCTCTTAGCTTGTTGCTTAATATGAGATAATGTTTTGTATGGAACTGTGTGGAGGAGAAGGTGGGTATGCTGGGGGTGTGTGGCTGAGGGAATATACTGGAGTGATGTGGATGTGGTACTGGGTGGAGTGTGGGATGTGGTACTGGGTGGAGTGTGGGATGTGGTACTGGGTGCAGTGTGGGGTGTGGTACCGGGTGGAGTGTGGGGTGTGGAGTCTCTTTGTATCGCCAGGTATAGTGAGTCATGCGTATATTTATTTGTTTGTTTATAATATAGTGTTAATATGGGTAGTGTTATGATAGTGTATGGCTAAGGTGTCTTATCTCACACACACACACACACACACACACACACACACACCTACCTTGTACCAAATCTAATCTCACTTAGTAGGCTAACACACCTGTCTATACACCTACACCTGCTGCTACACCTACCGTCACCACCTATACCTTCACCTACTACCACATCTTCCTACACCTACTGCCACACCTGTCTACACCTGCCACCACACCTGTCTCCACCTGCCGCCACACCTGTCTACACTTAACACCACACACCATCCACTTGTAACTCCCCTCACCAGAACAATTCATTTAGCGTCTTTCCGCCAGCCATCAACAACCCACTTCCTGTTCCGTTCTCCTTCCCATTATTTCCTCACCTGACTTCCCTCTACTTCCTGCCTCTTCCTCCTCCCTTCATCCTTCTATCCTCCTGATTACCCTCCCATCCTTCCCTCTTGCCTCCTTCATCATCCCATTCCCATCCTCCCATCCTTCGCTCTGCCTCGTTTACCATCCCATTCCCATCCTTCCATCCTCACTTCCTTTCCCCGTCACCCTCCCATCCTCCTGACTACCTTCCTCCCCCTCCCATCATCCTGACTACCTCACCCCCCCTAACCACCTCTCTCCCCCTTTCCCCTTATTCTCCCCTCACTACCTACCCTCTTTTCCGTCTCATTATTCTAATTTCCAACCAAATTTCAGACATCTTAATTATAAAGTTCTGAGTTATATATCTACCTGGACTGGAGAGAGAGAGAGAGAGAGAGAGAGAGAGAGAGAGAGAGAGAGAGAAGGTGAGACACACACATTCGCTTCCTCCCATGATAAGAAATACACTTCCCATCTTCACCTTGTTGAGAGATATAGGACGATAAGAAACTGGTTACAAAAAACTGTAGTAGTAGTGTAAAAAATATGGCAAAAAATTGAGAGGATTTAAATGTGGCTTTAGCGAATGTCTAATAAATAAATAAAAATAGCTGTCAGGTTAAGTTAGAGTTAGGTTAGGTTAGGGTTAGGCTGGGGTAAATTAGGTTAGCCCTGGTTAGGTTAGGTTAGGTTAGGTTAGGGTTAGGCTGGGGTAAATTAGGTTAGCCCTGGTTAGGTTAGGTTAGGTTAGGTTAGGGTTAGGCTGGGGTAAATTAGGTTAGGTTAGGTTAGGTTAGGTTAGGGTTAGGCTGGGGTAAATTAGGTTAGCCCTGGTTACACAGGTATCTGCCGACCTAGAGCTGGACGTGTACTGAGGGGAGATCAAGTGTAAGTAAATGTTTATCAGTGTTGGTAAATATTGGTCATTCCCAGCAGCAGGTCCTCCTGTTTGTGTGTGATCTCTTCCGCCGGGACCCTAAGAATGTATGTATGTATGTATGTATGTATGTATGTGTGTGTGTGTGTGTGTGTGTGTGTGTGTGTGTGTAGGTAGGTAGGTGTGTGTCCGTCCTTTAAGTGTATGTGTCTGCACGAGGTATGTGTGTCTGTGTATAACGAAGTCTGTGTTGTTGCTTTTCATGTGTACACGTATTTGTGTACATGCGCGTGATCCAACTGAACACACACACACACCGCCAAATATAATTCACTCCTCACATCAACCGCTGGGAGCTTTAGGTCATATCTTACACACCACCTACCCTCAAATACAGGTAAGTGTGAGGTGCGGTATGACCTCACCCCATACCGTAGCCACGCATTACTCGTCAAACCGCACAAAGACCGCAGCCATCACCACTAAACCGTTGCTTCTGATGTGTGAACCTTGGGTATTTCGCGCCGCCCAACACTGACACGCCCGTCATGTACCACCACTCATAAGACACGTGTATCATAACTCACAATCATGCGCTAACAAACTCACAAGAACACCCCCCCCTCCCCCCACTCCAGCTGTCTCCTACCTCATAAAGACACGTGTATCAGAACTCACTCACAAGCTCACAAACGTCAAAATACACCAGTGCTCACATTTTTACTCACACACTCACAAAGATCCCTCACCCCACTTCCCTTATAAGTAGCATAATTATCAGTGCTCATAAATCATGCTCACAAGGATCTCACCCCACCGGCAGCTCTCACACAAGCTCACAAGCCCTGTTCTCACAATGTCATGGCAACTCAAAATAACAATCCTTCAAATAGTAATATAGTCAGCATTAAATGAGAGAGAGAGAGAGAGAGAGAGAGAGAGAGAGAGAGAGAGAGAGACCGCGAGTAAAGGTGAAAGAGAAAAATTTATAAATAGTCAAGTACGAATCCTTTCAATTATCTTTCTTGTACTACTCTAAGATAATTAAACTACATATAATATATAAGTAAAAAATATATATATATAAAAGGTTGCGATTCATTTCGGTTCATTTCATTTCCTCTGGTCGTGGTTTTTTTTTTTCAGTAACATTCTTAATTGATTCGAGCGTTCGATCATGTTACTCTGAGATAACGAACGGTTGTGGAAATAAGAAGGAACTGGGAATTACTGAGAGGAAACTGAAGCCTGAGTACGATAACTTAAATCTGAGTGTACGACGACTTAAATGCTAGAGTACGATGACTTAAACCTGAGTACGATAACATAAATTTATAAAGTACAATGACAACACCATGAGTACGATGACTTAAATATCAGAGTACGATAACAACCCCAAAGCACGATGACTTATAAGACCCTAGAGTCATACACAGGCAGTCATCAGCGTTCAAGTCCAATACAGAAGAGAAATATCGACTGAATTTACCATGAATCGTAACGTGAATCAAGAATCGCGAATCAGACAGAATGATGGGTAAATCCTAAATTAAATCGGGAGGTTAAAAAATGTGGAGTAAAAATCGGCATTAACAGATTTCGATTAGGTCTTATTAGGTTAGGGTAGAAAACGCGGAAATTCACTGCAAAAAATCGGAAAATTTACTGCAAAAAAAAGAAAATTCATTGCCAAAAATGGGAAATTGACGACAAAAACGAGAAACTCACTGCAAAAACGGAAAATTCACTGCTAAAGAAAAGAAAATTCGCCACAAAATACGGCAAATTCACCGCAAAAAAAAAACCTACACAGTTTTAAGGGGAGACTCGAAAATTACTCCTCCCACATCTTTTTTTCCACCAAGTAAATTTTCCAGCTTCATATAAACCCCATGTGTGGGTGAGTGTTGCGTGGGAGGAGTCAAAGAGGAGGAAATAATGCCACTTACTTTCACTGAGTTCAACAAGACGTCAAAATCTCTCTCACACACACACACACACACACACACACAAACAAAACAGTTATGCCCTCACATTCTGCACTAACGTTAGCTTGTGTGTGTGTGTAGTCAAGCAGCAAATATTCATGCTAATAATAACCTAACATCCGGCAGACACGAACGTACATATACAGCAACGTACAGGTTATGCCGTCATACTAACAGGTACATACGTAACACGCACACAAAAGCTTTAACCTAGCTGCAACAGTTCACGCCATCAACAACAAATAGTCAAGGTCATGTTTATTATGGTTTACTCCGGCAATAACAACGACAAAGAACCTCAAGTGGTCTCTCTCTCTCTCTCTCTCTCTCACACACACACACACACACACACCAGTATCTCTCATATCTTTTAATAACTCAACTGATGAACTAATTAACAAACCCCGTCACTTAACCCCCCCCTCCACCCCTCACAAATGTCCCTCCATCATCACCTAAGCATGGCGGGTGAATACTGGAGACAATAAATAAAATTACTTACATATATATATATATATATATATATATATATATATATATATATATATATATATATATATATATATATATATATATATATATTGCTACATACACGACCAACTTAATCTGCCACAAATGAAAGTATAAATGTTGCGTCACGAGGTCAAAGTTGTGTGGCTGCTCTCACTGGTGACACTCGACCTTGGTTTAATCGAGGGGGAGGAGAGGGGAGAGGGGGAGGAGAGGGGGAGGGGGAGGAGGGAGAGGTGGGGGGGAGGGAAGGGGGGAGTAAATTGAGGAGCGCAATTTTTACCGCCTCTGTGTTGTCGTTCACTCGATATACTGTTTATAAACACTTGAGTCAGGAGACAGAGGCGTGGACAGGACGTCTGCTGTCTCCCCTTATACCTGCTGACTGATACTGTTGTCCACACCTCCATACTCAAACCTTTTATAACTTCACAGTCGACATCTTGAGGTTAAGTATGACTGAACAAAAACAAAACTGGCCAATCCATTTATATACAGCTGGCCTTGTGACTCAGTTAAATTAAATAGTTAATTTGTGTATGTCACATTGTTGTTCAACTCTCCCACAACTCAATTACCGATGAAGCTTTAAACTGATAAATCCTTATGATGGTTGAGAAAGAATGGTCAAAATCCCATCGTTAAAAAGGGGACGAAAGTTAAAACTGTCAGCCAAAGGTATATCAAAGAGGCTGAGAAAATACGAACCTTCTACCCAGTTTTATGTTTAATCCAAAATTCTACCCTTGAAAAATACTGCAACACTAAATTGCGAGACGTGAAATAACACACACATTAAACACTGTAAAAAGAAGCGGCGCAATTCGTACACGTGAGGGAGGGTTCCACTGCCGGGTTAGGGGCGGTGTGGAGGCAGCACACTGAAGATTATACTGTACCTTCTGTTCACAGGGAGACAGCGTGACTGGCAATATACTCTTCCGCCTTTCGTTTCCCCCAACTGTAAAGTCAGCAGCACATTTTGCAGCGGGGTCGAATAGGGACGCCCTAATAAGCGGCTGTTCGCGAGACTCGAACCAGCGACTGTTGAGATGGGAGGCGAGTGCTGTGCTGCTAGCCTGTACCTCTTCAGCAGCGGCTCACCAGTATACAGAAAAAGCGCCATTATTCCCGGTGTGGGACTTTTTTTTTTAGGTTGTCAGAACGTGTTAAAAACAATATGACTTTAACAATTCCTTCACGGCGTGTCTGATTGGCTTGGTTAGAGTGAATATACAAGGTGGTGAGGTTTAAACGTGGACCTACTGACTGACTGCCTGATCAGCAACACCCCGGATAGGAGAAGCCTTGAGAAACAAATAAACAAGTTGTGAAATAACGCACTAAACGGATATTTCTGTCTCAAGATGTTTTGGCTTGGACAGGTTGAAGTAACAAGTCTAGATTAAGTTGGAAAATATTCAACAATAATCTTCTAATGGTGACGTTTTTCCCCGACTGAATAAGAGACGAGACCCGCGGGAAACTCACCATCTAGGCCTACACCGTACCTCTATAAAAGAAGGGAGAGAGATACCCCACTCAGTCTTCACCGCTTGATGGAAGAGGTCAGTTTTGTTACCGTTTTTCAGCGTCAAAAACCCTCTTGTCACTAACTGGCGGCGCCGTTGACACTGTCCCCTTTAAAAACAAAATTCCCGAAACTGATGAACCAGAAGACGTTTATGCAAGCCTAATTAACACAGTCAACCAATTAGCACGTTCACGAAGGGTTAATTCTCAAAACGTTCCTTCACACATAAGAAAAAACGAAATTTGGTAGTAATCATTCTTTACCATCTACAGTAACTATAACACGGTATACATTATGTCGTCTAAACCCTATAGGAATGATTCAACTTCCTCCTATCATACACAGATAAAACCAGAATACTTAAGACTTTGCAACATATACTATACACCTGCAGGTAAACAGCGAAAAATTTCCTGTGCCTCCCCCAGTGTGACAGGGTAAAGCTAAAGCACTAATACCGAGGTTGGTGTAGTGTATTAACAAATTATTCCGGACTAACCAAGAGGAATATATATTATTTTTTTAGCTTTATATACAAAAACACTAAAACAATGACAACCTGAATAGTAAAATCCAAGAGCATCATATTGTAATCCCGAATAGTTGTATAAAAAAATTCTATAGTCGTACAAAATTGTATTCTGGTCATATATTTTGTTCTTTTTTCTGAGAGGTATTAAATTAACGAGGTGAAATACTACGCCATAAAGACGCTCAACACGACAAGCAAATACATACTGGCGGGAGCTTCAAGGCTGACCTCTTCAGTATGCCGGATCAGCACCGCGGTGGAGAACACGCCACTTTACAACTTGTGCATAGCGATTAGCACCAGCCTAGTCATTTAAAAGTTGACAATACAGATTACGCATACTAACAGCCTCGTTGAATGGAAGTTGACTTTACTGATTACCTGTACGTACAGTAACAGCTTTGTCACTTAGGAGTTGACTTGACTGATTATACAAGGTTACAGTGTGGTTGTAGTGTAGAAGATGACTTGACGGATTATACTGACTATACAGCCTAGTTTTAGAGAAGATGACTTTACGGATTACCGGTACGAGCCTACAGTCATTTGGAGGTTGAATTCACGCACTAGACAAAGTAACATCAGAGTTGTTTATTTATTAACCTCAGAGAATAAACAAAACAACTTTACGGTTTACAAGTAATAAGAAAAATAAAAAAATATCGACCTTACCACCAGTTCCCCGCAGTTAAAAGTACTGTATCGTCGTTTTGTGGGTCATTATAATTCAGGATAGGCAGCCCCACCTCTACTACCTCCTGCACGTAATAGCTAAAAACCAACTCCGGGGAAATTCTACTCTAAAACGTATTGGAATGACTGACCAGAGTCTTTCACCAAGCCATATCCTGAATGTCAATTGGTATTTCCATCAACATTGTGTCCTTCATCGATGACTCAAGAGGACATGAGGATTAGTCACCCCAGTTTATTACACCTTAACGATAGCTACCCGAGGCGGTTAAGTGAGGTTAGATTTAATTTAGATTATGTTAAATTAACTTAAAGGTGGTTAATCTTAAGGTGAAATAAGTTGGGGAGTTAATTTTCAGGTGATCCCTGGATTTGTAACTGTCCCACTATAGTTCTTCTACTCGTTTAAACAAGGACTATGACATCATTGCCAAGTTTACTATTAATAGTCACTTTGGCACAGTGATTTATTAATCTTAAAAGACGGTATTACCAACAAGTTCTTTTGCTGGTTTACGATAAAAACACTACCCAAATTTCTCGGATATCAGGCACGGCCGAAATAATTTAGTAGGGTTCTCGAATAAAAAATTAAATAGTAAGAGTAATGGAATAAAATAGTAAGAGCAATAAAATAAAATAGTACTAGCAATAGAATAAAATAGTAAGAGCAATAAACTGAAATAGTAAAAGAATAAAATAGCATAAAATGGCCGCCACGAGGAATAAAATAGCCGCCACGAGGAATAAAATAGCCGCCACGAGGAATAAAATAGCCGCCACGAGGATACTAAACACGGACAACTACAACTTACTCGATAAAACTTGGCTGGTTTCAGGGGGACCTCGAGTCTGCTCTCCTTCCCTCTAACTCTTTTATCTCGTCGATCAAACTGAAAAGATTTTAGTCTCCTGGTCCAAATTTCCTCCTGGGTGACACTACACTTTAAAGGAACTTAATTTCCTCCTCTTGAAAAATTCCAAAAGGTTAATACTATTTCTTTTATTTGATGGTAAACAGGAGAGGAATTCTTGGCCTGAGTGTGTGTGTGTGTGTGTGTGTGTGTGTGTGTGTGTGTGTGTGTGCGTGTGCGTGTTCTAAATTGTTAAAAGCTTCACCAAATAAACCGCAGTTCTCTTATTAAAAAGTTTTCGCGTGTTAAGATCTTGATAAAGTTCCTTCAGAGTGTATCTCCTTAAAACAGACTGGAGTAAATACGCTGGTGTGAGAAATACCAGCTTAAAAGAGCTTAGTGGAGCACAAGACTGAATATCGCGCTGCGGGTATAAGTTCTGAAGGGATGGAGGTGGAGATGAAGGGGAATGGAAGGGAGGAAGGGTGAAGATGGGGGACTGAGACGAGATCCCCCCCCCTCCCCCCCAACCTCCTGAAACTAACTTCGGGGAAAAAAATTATATAAGAGAGGATAAGGGCTTAAAAAAGTATTATCATCGACTCAATCTTTAGAAAGTTCGTATAAGTTCCCATGTAATCATTTCTCACTGGAACCGCGACGGCTGTAAGCGGTGTCGCGGCCATCGCTGGACCAATCACCACCACCATCATGTTACGCTACAGAAACAAACATAACTATACCTTAAATTAAAATATCACTCAGGATTGTTTATTTTCCCGACTATCAAACTACCTGAGGCTTTTCCAACGTCACACATAATAACACAGATAAAAAACTAAACTAGTGTGTGGTCATAGTTCATCTCAGTGGCTTCTTTATACACTGGGGGTAGACTCTCTCAAAGGTATGGTGGACTGCAAGAGTGACGATGCTACTACCTGTACAGTCAGTAAGTACATTCTAGTCAACCATGTACAGTACTTGGGTAGACACGTCATCCTTCTTCTCCTGGTTCTGGTATAATATTTTAAGCGATGTCTTTAGCTCAGGAGGTGACTTAATGTTTAATTCATGAACCTAAAACTGTCTTGGGTGATAAAGGCCGAGAGAGAGGAGGCTCAGGGGGGACGGCGGGGCGGTGGGAAAGTGGTTTTTTGACAGCAGGAAGGTGAAGTGAAGTGCATTTTAACAGCAAGATGGATGAAGAATGTGGATGTTGGCTACTGGAGGTTGGAAGATAGTGGATGTTGACGGCAAGGTGGTGAAAGATAGTGGGTGTTGACGGCAAGGTGGTGGAAGAAAGTGGGTGTTGACGGCAAGGTGGTGGAAGAAAGTGGGTGTTGACGGCAAGGTGGTGGAAGAAAGTGGGTGTTGACGGCAAGGTGGTGGAAGAAAGTGGGTGTTGACGGCAAGGTGGTGGAAGAAAGTGGGTGTTGACGGCAAGGTGGTGGAAGAAAGTGGGTGTTGACGGCAAGGTGGTGGAAGAAAGTGGGTGTTGACGGCAAGGTGGTGGAAGAAAGTGGGTGTTGACGGCAAGGTGGTGGAAGAAAGTGGGTGTTGACGGCAAGGTGGTGGAAGAAAGTGGGTGTTGACGGCAAGGTGGTGGAAGGAAGTGGGTGTTGACGAGAAGAAAGTTGTAAGAGAATGAGTGATGCTGATAAGAACTTACAAGAAAACAGGCGGTGATGGTGATGACAATCTTCTAACGGGAGATGACAGTGAGGAGGTGGAGGTAGGTGGGTAGGGGGGGGGGAGAAAGCATTTGTCGATGGCAGGTGACGAATAAAAAAAAATATTCCTATTGGCGGAGCGGCAGCGAATGTTGACGACAGGCTGGTGGAGGAAGATGGTTGCCTGCTTCTTTATGGCCTGACAGAGCATGGCCGTGGAGACTGATGGAAGTGGAGGCCTGCAGATGCGAGAGGGAGCGAGGGGGAGGGAGGAAGGATGATGGAGGAAACGTGGAGGGTTGGAGCCAGCCAGAGGAGAGAAGCAAGGGAGTGAGAGTGACGTGTGTGAGTGGGGAGAAAAGAGCGGATCGAGTGGAGGAGGAGGAGGGGAGGGAGGGAGGGGAAGCCGGAGGAGGAAATGTAAGGATGATCCTATGCTGGGAGGAGGAAATGTAAGGATGATCCTATGCTGGTGAAACAAAACCCCGGCCCTTCACATACCGCCCACCTGAGCACGCCCATGAGCACCTACACCTCCCACCACCTACTCTACTATACTGCCACCATCAAGCGACGGTGGCAGGGCAAGATGGCTGACTGACTGGTAGGATACAAGACACAAGGTATAGGCCTGGGGGAGACTCCTGAGGGTGGATGCGTTGCCATGACAACAGCCAGAGAGCGACCACCGTGTCACTCCATCGCCTACCCACCCTCCCCTCACCCATCCCTCATCCCAATAACACAGAACCTCCAGCTAACCTTTCACTGCCCTGCTATATCAGTTCCCCGAGGAGGAGGAGGAGATGGGGAGGGAGATGGGGGGGCTAAGAGTGTAGGGAGATGAGGGAGGGAGGAAAACATAACTGACCTTACCTAGCTTGTGGTCCTGGACGCTCATTCCTCAAAGCCACAACATCAATATGAGCGTTGCTACACGTAATGAAGGTCAGGTACAATAACTCATGGTACAGGTACACTATAAGCTAAGGGAAGACGGAGGAGAGGTGGGCGGAGGGGGGGTGGGGCGCGGCAGGTTTTGCACGCTTACAAGACGAGAAGTGATGCACACACACACACACACACACACACTCAGATCTGACGCTGTATATAATAACATCTATGCATAATCCCGAGACGGTCTAAGACGATTAAGAGAGGATGACAAAAAAAAGAGGAAGATAATTATTGTACACAGTGATAGATAAACGACATATAGTCCCGTAAATAGATACATAAACAGTAACTAAGGAACACACTATGAGAGAAGTGTACACATAGTAGAGTCAAAGGTACACACACTGAGAGAATTGTACACATAGTAGTCATAATTACACACACATTGAGAGAATTGTACACATGGTAGTCACAGGTACACACACACACACCGAGAGAAGAGTACACACGGTAAGATGAAACTAAACACGGGGGGAGGGATGAAGTTACACACAGTGAGAGGACATACACGGGGTGGAGGTAAGAGTACATAGGGTGGAGGTAAGAGTACAGAAGGCGGAGGTAAGAGTACACAGGACGAAGGTAAGAGTACACAGGACGGAGGTAAGAGTACACGGGGTGGAGGTAAGAGTACACAGGACGGAGGTAAGATTACACTAGGTGGAAGTAAGAGTACACGGGGTGGAGGAGGAGGAGAAGGGGGCAAAACACACTGGAAGTCTCGGAATAAATGGAGGATAAATATTTACACAACCACTGAGCAATTTTATACAACCCTGAATTAATTAAGTCATATTAGGTTAAAAAGCCCAGGTGAAAACACAAAGGACCTGATCTAAATGTACCACGTCGGTAACATTACATCAGGGTATGTACGATAATTCTGTCGGCTAAGGCATAGAAAGTAAAGTAGGAGAGACATTCTATAACTAAAAAAAAATAGTAGTAATAGTAGTAATAGAAAAAAAATAATATTAATAGTACAAAATCCTAACCTAACCTAACCTAACCTAACCTTACCTTACCTAACCTAACCTAACCTTACCTAACCCAACCTTACCTAACTTACCTACCTAACCATACCTAACCTAACCATACAACCAACTTACCTAACCCAACCTAACCTTACCTAACCTTACCTACCTAACCTAACCTAACCTAACCTAACCTAACCTAACCTAACCTAACCAAATCCATCTTACCTAACCTGACAAAAGATTAAGATCACCAACAGAAATCAACAAAGAAGAGAGAGAGAGAGAGAGAGAGAGAGAGAGAGAGAGAGAGAGAGAGAGAGAGAGAGGGGGGGGGCTGTAATACATGATACCAGACAAATGGCTCAAGGGAGATAACAAACATAATGAATAATGACGTAGGGAGAGAGGCAGAGGAGAGGGGAGAGAGGGGGGAGGAGAGAGTAGAGAGGGAAAGGGGAGAGAAGGAGGAGAGAAGGAGGGGAGAGATAATTCAGTATACGCTTGGGAGAAGTAAAATATACTTGGGGAGATAATCAGGGAGATAAAAAAATAATGGCGTACATGAGGTGTCGGATGAGAGAGAGAGAGAGAGAGAGAGAGAGAGAGAGCATTGGTTTAAACAGAGGAATTTAAACCAGTATTCATATCACGAACATAAACTACAGTTTCTACCTACTTATTACTTTAGATAACTCACCTACCTAATGCTAACTCTAACGTAATGCAACCTAACGTAACCTAACCTACGCTAACCTAACGTAACGCTAACCTAACCTAACGTAACCAACCCTACCTAACGTAACGTAACCACCACACCAACCTAACGCTAACTCATCCAATTTAACCTACGCAACCTAACATCACTAACGCTACCTAACGCTAACGTAACGCTAACCTAATATAACGCTAACCCAACTCAACGCTAACCTAAAGTAAGTAACACCCTACCTAAGTCGCTATCTCAATGTAACGTAACGCCTTACTCAACGTATAACATAACGTAAAGTTAACGTAACGTTAACATCCTCGCAATCTAACGTAACGTTAACCTACCCAACGTAACGCTAACCTAACTAACGCTAACCTAACGTAACGCTAACTCTAACGTAACGCAACCTAACGTAATCACACCCATCTAACGCTAACTCAACGTAACGCTAACTAACCTACAACCTACTAACCCAATCATAACACCTACCCACAATTTATCGTAACCCAACGTAACGCCAATTAACTCAATACAACCTAACGTAACGTTAATTCTATCTACCCTCAACGTAACGTTAACCCAACCTAATAACACACTTCAACGTAACACACCACCCTAATGTCGTATCGCAACTTATTACCACTTAAATTCTTCTAATCAAAGTAGATCTAACCTAACGTAATTCAAACTAACTAATTACTTAACTTAACTCAACCATTCCAGTTAAAGCGTTTGTGCTGTTTTGGCCATCAGGTGAAATAAATTGGGGATGGGGGGGGATGGGGAGGGATGGGGGGGGGGGGTGGGGGGTGTGGGGGATGGGGGGGGGGGTAATCTTCAAACAATCGGCTGTTTCCACCAGACTATTCCAAGGGAGGGGGGCCTCCCTACCTGTACACCTGACCCACGACGAAACCCCTGATCAACCACACACACAACTTTTTAGAAACACTGCACCAACCCAACCAAACCAACCACCAAACCACCCGACCTGACCAAACCATCAGACCAGACCAAACCCCAACCCCAATCCAACCAAACCAAACCAACCAAACCACCAAACCTAACCCCACCCGACCTGGACCAAACCAACCAAACAAAACCAAACCCGACCAAACCAAACCCGACCAAACCAACCTGACCAAACCCACCCGACCAAACCAACCCGACCAAACCACCCAACCAAACCCAACCAGACCAAACCTAACCCGACCACCAATCAAACCACCACCAGACCCAATCAACCAGACCACCAGACCAACAAATTGAACCTAACCAAACCAAACTTAACCAAACCCGACCAAACCCGGTCAAACCAAACCACCACCACCCAACCAAACCCAGACTCAACCAACCCGACCTGACCTGACCTGACTTCACCCCACCCCAACCAGACCTAACCAAAACCTAACCAAACCCAACCTAACCTAGCAGAAGGTACGGCTTGTTCACTGCTGAGGAAAAAATTAATTGGTAACGTTACTATTTTTTTCTATATTTCCTGGGAAAAAAAATGGTGGGAGTCCCCAGCTAGTGTGGGTGTAACTGAGGAGATGGAAGAGATAGTGAGGGGGGAGATGGGAGGAGATAGTGAGGGGGAGATGGAAGAGATAGTGAGGGGAGATGGAAGAGATAGTGAGGGGGGATGGTAGAGATAGTAAGGGGAGTGGAAGAGATAGTGAGGAGGAGATGGAAGAGATAGGAGGAGGAGATGGAAGAGATAGTGAGGGGGAAGATGGTAGAGAGTAAGGGGGAGATGGAAGAGATAGTGAGGGGGAGATGGAAGAGATAGTAAGGGGAGATGGAAGAGAGTAAGGGGAGATGAAGAGAGTAAGGGAGATGGAAGAGATAGTGAGGAGATGGAAGAGATAGTAAGGGGAGATGGAAGAGAGTAAGGGGAGATGGAAGAGATAGTGAGGGGAGATGGAAGAGGTAGTGAGGGGGAGATGGAAGAGATAGTGAGGGGGGAGATGGAAGAGATAGTAAGGGGAGATGGAAGAGAGTGGGGGAGATGGAAGAGATAGGAGGGGGAGATGGAAGAGGTAGAGGGGAGATGAAAGATAGTGAGGGGGGAGATGGAAGAGATAGTGAGGGGGAGATGGAAGAGATAGGGGAGGATGGAAGAGAGTAAGGGGAGATGGAAGAGAGAGGTGAGGGGAGATGGTAGAGAGATAGTGAGGGGGAGATGGAAGAGATAGTGAGGGGAGATGGAAGAGATAGTGAGGAGATGGAGAGATAGTGAGGGGGGGAGATGGAAGAGATAGTGAGGGGAGATGGAAGAGATAAGAGGGGAGATGAAGAGATAGTGAGGGGGGGAGATGGAAGAGATAGTGAGGGGGGAGATGGAAGAGATAGTAAGGGGGAGATGGTAGAGATAGTAAGGGGGAGATGGAAGAGAGTAAGGGGGAGATGGAAGAGATAGTAAGGGGGAGATGGAAGAGATAGTAAGGGGAGATGGAAGAGTAAGGGAGATGGAAGAGAAGGGGGAGATGGAAGAGATAGTAAGGGGAGATGGAAGAGAGTAAGGGGAGATGGAGAGATAGTAAGGGGGAGATGAAGAGATAGTAAGGGGAGATGGAAGAGATAGTGAGGGGAGATGGAAGAGATAGTAAGAGATGAAGAGATAGTAAAAGAGAGGGAGGAGATAGTAAGGAGATGGAAGAGAGTAAGGGGAGATGGAAGAGATAGTAAGGGGAGATGGAAGAGAAGGAAGGGGGAGATGGAAGAGATAGTGAGGGGGAGATGGAAGAGATAGTAAGGGGAGATGGAAGAGATAAGGGGAGATGGAAGAGATAGTAAGGGGGGAGATGGTAGAGAGTGAAGGGGGAGATGGAAGAGATAGTGAGGGGAGATGGAAGAGATAGTAAGGGGGAGATGGAAGAGATAGTAAGGAGGAGATGGTAGAGATAGTAAGGGGGGGAGATGGAAGAGATAGTAAGGGGGAGATGGGAAGAGATAGTAAGGGGGAGATGGAAGAGAGTAAGGGGGAGATGGAAGAGATAGTAAGGGGAGATGGAAGAGATAGTAAGGGGAGATGGAAGAGATAGTGAGGGGGGAGATGGAAGAGGGAGGGGGAGGATGGAAGAGATAGTAAGGGGGAGATGGAAGAGATAGTAAGGGGGAGATGGAAGAGATAGTAAGGGGGAGATGGTAGAGTAGTAAGGGGAGATGGAAGAGAGTAAGGGGGAGATGGAAGAGATAGTGAGGGGGAGATGGAAGAGATAGGGGGAGATGGAAGAGATAGTAAGGGGGAGATGGAAGAGATAGTAAGAGGGGGAGATGGAAGAGATAAGGGGGAGATGGAAGAGATAGTAAGGGGGAGATGGAAGAGAGTAAGGGGAGATGGAAGAGATAGTAAGGGGGAGATGGAAGAGAGTAAGGGGGAGATGAAGAGAGAAGGGGGAGATGGAAGAGATAGTAAGGGGAGATGGAAGAGGAAGGGAGATGAAGAGAGTAAGGGGAGATGGAAGAGATAGTAAGGGGGAGATGGGTGTGGGGTGGGAGATGGAAGAGATAGTGAGGGAGATGAAAGAGTGGAGATGGAAGAGAGTAGTAAGGGGGAGATGGTAGAGATAAGGGAGATGGAAAAGATAGTGAGGGGAGATGGAAGAGATAAGAGAGGGGTGGGGGAGATAAGAGATAAGGGAGATGAAGAGATAGTGAGGGGAGATAAGAGAGTATGAGATGGAAGAGATAGTAAGGAGATGAGGATAGAGATGGAAGATAAGAGAAAGGAGATAGAGTAAGGGGAGATAAGAGATAGTAAGGGAGATGGAAGAGAGGGGGAGATGGAAGAGGTAGGAAGGAGAGGGGAGATGGAAGAGATAGTAAGAGATGTAGAGAGTAAGGGGAGAAGAGATAAGAGGGGAGATGAAGAGATAGTAGAGATGGAAGAGATAGTAAGGGGGAGATGGTAGAGAGTAAGGGGAGATGGAAGAGATAGTGAGGGGGGAGATGGAAGAGATAGTAAGGGGGGAGATGAAGAGATAGTAAGGGGGAGATAAAGATAGTAGAGATGGAAGAGATAGTAAGGGGGAGATGGAAGAGATAGTAAGGGGGGAGATGGAAGAGTAGTAAGGGGAGAGATGAAGAGAGTAAGGAGATGGAAGAGATAGTAAGGGGAGATGGAAGAGATAGTAGAGATGAAGAGATAGTAAGGAGATGAAGATAGAGGGGGAGATGGAAGAGATAGTATAATGGAAGAGATTGGGGAGAGAGATAAGAGATGGAAGAAGTATAGTAAGGGGGAGATGGAAGAGATAGTAAGAGAGAGTAAGGGGAGATGGAAGAGATAGGAGGGGAGATGAAGATAGTAAGGGGGAGAGTAAGGAGAGATGGAAGAGAGTAAGGGGAGATGGAAGAGATAGTGAGGGGAGATAGAGAGTAAGGGGGAAGAGATAGTAAGGGGGAGATGGTAGAGAGTAAGGGGAGATGGAAGAGATAGTAAGGGGGAGATGGAAGAGATAGTAAGGGGAGAAGATAGTAAGGGGGGAGATGGAAGAGATAGTAAGGGGGAGATGGAAGAGATAGTGAGGGGAGATGAGAGAGGAAGAGATGGGGGTAGGGGAGATGGAAGAGATAGTGAGGGGGAGATGGTAGAGAGTAAGGGGAGATGGAAGAGATAGTGAGGGGGAGATGGAAGAGATAGTGAGGGGAGATGGGAGTAAGGGGAGATAAGAGAGGGGGGGGAGATGGAAGAGAGAGGGGGGGAGAGTGGAAGAGAAGGAGGGGGAGATGGTAGAGAGTAAGGGGGAGATGGAAGAGATAGTGAGGGGAGATGGAAGAGATAGGAGGGGGGGAGATGGAAGAGAGTAAGGGGGAGATGGAAGAGAGGAAGGAGTAAGGGGGAGATGGAAGAGATAGGAGGGGGGAGATGGAAGGATAGAAGGGGAGATGGAAGATAGTGAGGGGAGATGGAAGAGATAGTGAGGGGGAGATGGTAGAGAGTAAGGGGGAGATGGAAGAGATAGTGGAGGGGGAGATGGAAGAGAGAGGGGGAGATGGAAGAGATAGGAGGGGGAGATGAAGAGATAGTGAGGGGAGATGGAGAGAGTAAGGGGAGATGAAGAGATAGTGAGGGGGGAGATAAAGAGATAGTGAGGGGGAGATGAAGAGAGTAAGGGGAGATGGAAGAGATAGTAAGGGGGGAGATGGAGAGAGTAAGGGGAGATGGAAGATAGTGAGGAGATGGAGTAAGGGGAGATGGAAGAGATAGTGAGGGGGAGATAGAGATAGTGAGGGGAGATGGAGAGAGAAGGGGAGTGGAAGAGATAGTGGGGGGAGATGGAAAGATAGTGAGGAGATGGAAGAGATAGGTAGGGGGAGATGGAAGAGATAGTAAGGAGATGGAAGAGATAGTAAGGGGAGATGGAAGAGAGTAAGGGGAGATGAAGAGATAGTAAGGGGAGATGGAAGAGAGTAAGAGATGGAAGAGATAGTAGGGGGAGAAGGGAGATGGAAGATAGTAAGGGGGGAGATGGAAGAGATAGTGAGGGGAGATGGAGAGAGTAAGGGGAGATGAAGAGATAGAGGGGAGGGAGATGTAGAGATGGAAGAGATAGGGGGAGATGAAGAGATAGTAGGGGGGATGGAAGAGATGAGATGGAAGATAGTAAGGGGAGATGGAAGAGATAGGGAGATGGAGAGTAGTAAGGGGAGATGGAAGAGATAGTAAGGGGGAGATGGAAGAGATAGTAAGGAGTGGATAGGGAGATGAAGTGGGGAGATGGGAGATAGTGGGAGAAAAGATAGTAAGGGGAGATGGAAGAGATAGAGGGGAGATGGAAGATAGTAAGGGATGGAAGAGATGAAGAGTGGTAGGGGATGGAAGAGATAGTAAGGGGGGATGGAAGAGATAGTGAGGGGAGATGGAAGAGATAGTAAGGGAGATGGAAGAGATAGTAAGGGGAGATGGAAGAGATAGTAAGGGAGATGAAGAGATAGTGGGGTGATGGAAGATAGAGGGGGGAGATGGAAGAGATAGTGGAGATGGGAAGAGATAGTGGGGAGATGGAAGAGATAGTAAGGGGAGATGGAAGAGATAGTAAGGGGAGGTAAGAGAGTAGCATACACTGGAGAGGATGAGAGACAGGAGAGAGAGGAGAAGATACAGTACAGTTTAACCTCCATTTAACGGACTATATGAAGAAAAAGTCCGTTATATCGAGGGTCCGGTAGATGTAAGACCTCCATCAAACGAACTATGTAATTAGAAAGATGAGAGTTCGTTATATAGAGGGTCCGGTAGATGTGAAACTTCATTTAACGGAGCATGTGGAGAAAGACGTCCGCTATATGGAGGTTTCACTGTACACGGAGAGATACTTTACCTGGAGATAGGTACATGAGGGTACACGTACATGATTAGACGATGTACACAGAACACGTACATGATTACACGATGTACACAGAACACGTACAAGGAGACGATGTACACAGGAGAGAACACGTACACAGTGAGATGTACACAGAATAGAACACTGGAGGTAATGTACACAGGAAGATTAGTACCGTACAGGAGGCAACGGTGTACAGGGAGAGGACCAACCATGAGAGTGCTGTGTGAACCTCGGGGGAGAGAGAGTAAAATTGGGGAGAAAGTGAAACTGGGGAGTAAACCTGGGGAGAGACTGAACCTTGAAGGAGAGTGAACCTGAGGGGAGAGAATAAAGACTGTATAAGGGGAGATTCAGTACAACGGGGAGATATAATGTACAAAAACAGAACAGATAATGTACAATGGTTTCACAACATACAGGGGAGATTATAATGTACACACGGGGAGGGGAGGGCAGGGCTGTACTTGGTGAGGGGGGATGTTGATGTACCTGCCTGAGACACGGTGAGGGGCAGGGGGGGTGAGAGGGGAGAGGAAGGGAGGGGTGAGAGGGGAGAGGAAGGGAGGGGTGAGAGGGGAGAGGAAGGGAGGGGTGAGAGGTAAAATTCGTACCTTGATAATATTTAGGTCCATTTGAGAGAAAACAGAAGCAGAAAATCAATCATTATTCAAGTATGGTTCTATTTACTCTTCATTCTGATAATGTTTTTTTTTTCATTAGTTTGTATATTTAGTTTTCATCCTTAGTCTATCTATACGTTTTTATATAATCATTAAGGCTTATTATTAACTACTGAACAGATTCCATTAAAGAAACATATAAGTACCCAGTATGTTTAAAATATAGATATCCCAACACACTAGGTCACAGTTTAGTCCATAATACCCAAGGTTTAAATGGCTAGAAACTAAAGGAAAACCAATTTGCTGTAACGTTCACGAATAAACAAACTTTTACGTCAAAATGTTATTCGTTGTAGACAAATGTCGTATACTACGCAGTTAATTCCAGAAGTCTATTAATAATAATGTATATCCTGTGGCAGGCTTATATCCCCTCTCTCCATGGCGCGACACTTGCCAGTAGAGAGGGTGTAACTAGCGCCCTCCCTCCCCTTCCATGGTGGCGCAGTTCGATACAAGGCTCACGGTCACGTCTGCCTCACCCCACTTGCCAGGGCCAGCCAGGCTTTACTAACGTGAAATATAAGCGAATCACACACACAAAAATCCACTATTTTTTATCACTTTACCATAAACTGGGTCACGTTGTAACCCAAATATATACTGTACTTAAGGCAGAAAAATATTGTATAGTGGTATAGAAATTCAATATCATGTTGGTATTCGTGTCATGAATTAACTAATATCACAAAATGAAGACTCAGAGAGGAGTTACATCTACATATATAAAACTCTTCAATAACCATTTAGCTTTTAAAGGAACGATCACTTGCCAAGCTTCGACTCATAACTTGGGTAATAAACTCAGGCTTGAATGGATATTACCATGATTGACAGCTTAACCGTGATAGTATCTCACCTCCGTTCATCTTAAAGTTACACACGGAGCAAAAGGATATGAAACACAGCATAAAAATGTTTATTGACGTTTCAGAAGTTTAGACATTCGACATTACCTAATATTACTTTCCGCCAGGGTTGCAATTAGTATACTTGTGAGAATTTGTTAATTACCTTACCTGTTCACCTCTTGCCAATAAGGTGGGGGAGTGGGTCGTTCTTGCTGCTGTCTCCTTCTTTATAACAGGACCACAAGCTAATCTAAGTCTAAACTACTGATGACTGTACCTCTTGTGTATCATGTTACCTATCCTGCGCCAGCAACTCCAGTCGTAGATAGATAAGAACTTGATACAACCTCGATTCACCCAAAAAAAAAAAAAAATCTCGGGGTTGTATCGAGTCACGTAACATGGCATTAATTGTATAGAGGTAACATATCATTATGTAAGAGGCAAATTGTCATACCTTTGATGTGAGGAAGAGAGAGAGAGGAGATGGTCGTCCCAAACGTTGGCTTGGTACGTTGGTTCAATACTAGACTTGGGCTCTGGGGGGGTGGTGGTAGACGGTGCTGACTGACCTGAGTTATATTGTCTTTACAGCACTTCAGTCACAGTTTACGCTCGATCGACAGTACTATCTCTGATACACGTTTTCGGATTAAATGATTACAGTAGTCTCGTCAATATATAGTTTTAAGTTTTTATATAAAGTTTTTTTTGCTTGTTTTTTTTACTGGAAATTAGAAAACACGATTAGCATACTAGGGTACTGCCATAACAGCCTATACTAATTCAAAAAGACATGCCTCACAAAAATATATATCAAGATGATTTTTGGAAGCCACAGACCGAATGTTAAAAATATCCCGTTGATTAAAGCGGTTCAGGTGAGTACAGTGTTTATAAACGTTAGTGTGTGGTGAGCTGTGGGAGTTTGTGAAGGACAGTACACCGGTGTGGTGGTCAGGACAGGTAGACGGCCAACCTGTGCACTGTTCACACGGGCCCAGATGACAGGTTCCTGCACACGTCTTTTGCTCAAGAAAATCAATGGATGACTGCTGGACATTCCGATGCTCAACCACGATTAGCAGGGAGTAAGGTACACTTCTCTATATCACCTGTCACGCAAGCAGTATCAGTATAGTTCTATTGATTTTAAATACTGCTCTTTCGCACCTTGTTCTGCGTCCGAGATGTTTTTCAGAAAGTGCTGTTTTGGAACGAAATATACACTTATTCAGTGATTGTTCTACTCCAAATTTTACCTCAGCATGCGAACTTCAACTTAGACTTCACTAAACAAATTAACAATTCTCACTTAGCCACTTGATTCCTTTGGTTTATCACATGTTCGGGTGGGGACAGAGCGTTAAGGTACCACTCCGTCTTGCCGCCCGGCGATGACTGAACTGAACCCAGGATGAGATGGTCGGCGTGGCGTGGCTAAGCAGGGTGTCGAGTAACGATTTTTCCTGCTGTTTCCCAGGACAAGCTTTGAGCTAACTATGTAAGGGTTTAACACTTCTCTATTCTATACTCTTGTAACTTTTAAACGAAAGAGAAAATAGTGCAAATAACAAGTGAAAACCCAGCTCGAGAATGGCTGGCGGAGGGGAAGAACCCACCGCGTCGACGCTATGGACTGCGCACCACTCGCTCGCATAACATTGCGAGGAAACGCGGCTTCAAGCAGCGTCCCAGGACCAGCGTCAGTGCTGGATCCTGGGCCCCCCGCAGCCCTCGCTCACCACCACACCACAACACGTCCCCTTCAACCCCCACCCTGCCTCCCCTACCACTTCCTCCACATTAAATCCCCTCTACCACCTACACCCTACTTTCCCGAACCCTCGCTGGACACGCTGGGTCAATCCCCGAACACCTTGCCTCTCGTGTCAATCCATATCACCATCGCCATGTCAGTCCATCCACGGGTTACCTTCTATAGTTAGGTCAACCATCCATATCCTACCCCTTCAACCACCTACTCCACCCCCTTCCTGTGCCCTGTGTCACCTATTCGACTCAAGTTGGTTGTGTATAATACATCTGCCAAACTCTACTTCACCTTTACTCATCACCACTTCACCTACTACCACAGTTCCTCCAAACTCTCCTTACATCCCTCATTTCATCATACCTTAATCAACACCTTTCTTTTCATCTACCTCCTCCTCCATCCCCAACACTTCTCCTTGACTAGTCACCTCCTCCTCCTCGTCCTTTACGGCGCGTGAAACCTCCCAGCGCCTGACCCAAAATATCCACGAAACATTTAATTTAGTTTCCGCTCTCTATTAAAATACATGACCACCATTATTCTTACAAATTACCGCCACTTCTTTTTCTACTCGTTTTCTCTCCCCACTCTGCTACCGTCTCCCCGCCTTGCACCCCTCCTCCCCCACCTCTCCCTCCCTCCAGTTTTATAAATGTGGGAATAGGTTTAGAAAAATCGCACACGCACACATATACAGTGCACATGCAAATACACACACACACACGCAAACATACATTAATACACACCCACACCCACATTAATACATACACACATTAATACACACACACACACACACACACACACACATTCATCATAGCAATAAAGAAAAAACATACATTACCCTCCACTACCGAAGTTGTTGATGTTACGTTGTTGTTACGTTGTTGTTACGTTGTTGTTACGTTAGGTAGAGAGTGAATGTTTCTCGAGTGTCCTGACCTGTCATTAAAGCTCCATAAACCATCATCATCATCTTTCATTTACAGGAGACAAAAGTTATTTACATTTTTTTCTTTTGATCACCTGAATATTAGTTAAATACCCTAA
>NW_024720990.1:15000-17369 GCF_018991925.1 Homarus americanus | reverse complement strand
AAAGATACCTTAAGACTGGATGGTTGCATCCTTATTACCTTTACTCATAATGTTCACTTTTACACCTCTGCAGAGTGCGCATGTGCGCGCCCAACCTGGGGTACATACTCGACCCGGGGTACACGTACTTTGTCGAACTTTGACCAATTTCTGAAACCTCCGCGGCTGCGTATGTTTAATGCGCATGTTCGCCACACCGAGGTGAGGCTGGGTGAATGGGCTCAGAGAAACACCAGTAACTCCGGTGTCCCGCTCACTTGACCTTTATTGTTTATTATATACATAAACGACATAGATATCGGCATAGACAGCAACATAAGTAATTTGCTGATGACACTAAAATAGGACGTGTTATCAAATCTGACGAGGACTCGGCAAAACTACAGGAAGATCTAAACAAATTTTTCGAATGGTCTGAAAATGGCAGATGAAATTCAACGTAGACAAATGTAAAGTACTCAGTATAGGAGACGTAAACAGAGAAACCAGATAACAGATGAACAACGATGCCATGAGAAATCCGACTGCGAGAGAGATTTAGGAGTAATGATAAGTAGGAACCTTAAGCCAAGTAAACAATGTGTTTTTGCTCGTAACAAGGCTAATAAAGTACGGGTTCATACAAAGGAGTGTTAGTTACAAGACTAGCGAGGTCATCCTAAAACTGTATCTTGCTTTTGTGAGACCACACCTGGATTACGCAGTTCAGTTCTGGTCACCGTATTACAGAATGGATATAGAAACCTTGGAAAGAATTCAGAGGAGAATGACAAGACTAATCCGGCCTTAGGAACCTTGAGTATAGAGACAGGTTAAAGCATCTTAATTTGCACTCCCTTGAGAGACGTAGAGCGAGGGCGACCTGATAGAGGTGTATAAGTGGAAGGCAGGGCTAAAAAAAGGGGACATTACAAAGGTACTCAAATTATCCAACCAGGAGCGAACCTGTAACAATGGTTTTAAATTAGACAAATTTAGATTTAGGCGTGAAATAGGTAAACACTGGTTTGGGAACAGAGTAGTGGATGAATGGAACAAGTTACCAAAATCATCATTAACTCGAATACGCTGAATTGCTTCAAACATAGGTTGGATGCTCATATGAGCAATAGGGGTTGGTAAACGGGACTGCCCAGTATGGGCCAATAGGCCCGCTGCAGTTTCCTCCATTCTTATGTTCTTATGTTCTTATGTGAAGTGCAGGCGGTTACCCTCCCACTTGGGGTACATTACCGACCCGTGTTACACGTACATATGTTCACTACATAATGTACTGATGTCTCCTGAATACATTGCTGTGTCTTCCTGTTAGTGTGTTGTAATTCCCTCACAGATGGTGTTATATGAGGTTTGGTCCCAGGCCTACCTATCGTAGACGGATTAACACATCGTAGTTATCACGGGCCGTTATCACTGGGTACCTGGGCCTGTGTAAGGTTAACTTGGTACGACTGTTACTGTTGAGTTGTTCTCACTGACTTAAGCACTGTTCACCACTGTTCACCTCTGTTTAGCACTGGTTCTATTCCTTTCCTAAATAAATTGTAACTTCTGGCGAGAACTTGTTGATATTCCGGTGGGAGGAGGGTTCAGGAAGGGGTTGGTATGGGGCCAACAACAGTTACCTCTTGCCTCCGAGGGCGCCAGGTACATCTTGACCCTTCGGTGGTCAGGAGATGTGTGTGTGTGTATGTGTGTGTGTGTGTGTGTGTATGTGTGTGTGTATGTGTGTGTGTGTGTGTGTGTGTGTGTGTGTGTGTGTGTGTGTGTGTGTGTGTGTGAAGGTAAGTGCTAGTGGGTTCTTTGTCCATTACTTCTGTCTTGAGAAGGAACCTTTGTCATGTGTACTTGTGTGTGTGTGTGTGTGTGTGTGTGTGTGTGTGTGTGTGTGTGTGTGTGTGTGTGTGTGTGTGTGTGTGTGTGTGTGTGTGTGTGTGTGTGTGTGTGTGTGTGTGTGTGTGTGTGTGTGTGTGTGTGTGTGTGTGTGTGTGTGTGTGTGTGTGGTGTGTGTGTTCTCTTGCATTTTATACACATGTGTGTGCATGTTGTGTGTGTGTGTGTGTGTGTGTGTGTGTGTGTGTGTGTGTGGGGGGTGTGTGTGTGTGCGTGTGTGTGTGTATGTGTGAAGGTATACTCTTAGGGTTTAACTTTGTCCATTACTTCTGTCTTGAGGCTACTTTATGTAATGTGTACTTGTGTGTGTGTGTGTGTGTGTGTGTGTGTGTGTGTGTGTGTGTGTGTGTGTGTTTTCATTTATTACTTATGTGTGTGCATGTGTTTGTGTGTGTGTGTGTGTGTGTATGTGTGTGTGTGTGTTGTTTCTGCATGTGTGTGTGTGTGTGTGTGTGTGTGTGTGTGTGTGTGTGTGT
>NW_024720989.1:0-2449 GCF_018991925.1 Homarus americanus | reverse complement strand
AATGCATATCTGTATATTTACTGATAATAATACTTATCTCCTATAAATAATTAATTTAAAATTTATTTTTTTACAAGGAATATTCAGTAAATGACTGCATTAATTCTTGAAACTACCGACAGTTAAATACAGACGCTTAAGTGACGTCACTAGTGTTTACACTACACCAGCTGGTAACATTTGATGCCATTACTTGAAGTGAATTGGCCTTATTTTAAGTAACTAACCATAAATAAATACAAAAAGTAAAAAAAAGATCAAAAGTGAGAAATAATATACTGTATGTATGTTGTGTTGTCAAAGTTAGAGGAACAATTGAAACTGCAATTGTGTGTAAATGAGGCAGAAAGTCAGGTCAGCGCTGAACCTGGGACTTGGTCACAATTTTTGTGATTCCATATGGCAGCAGGGTCTACCATTAGACAACACATTATGCTTCCAATATCTTCCCAGGCGGTAGTATCTACCTGTTTGGTAGCTGCCTACTACCTACACAATTTTTAGTAATATTACTTTGATACATGATAAATTAGACAAACAATGAAAATAAACATCAAATTTAATTACCAAGACGCTTCCCATTGGCAGCTGTAAGAAGAGGGGGAGATGGGCTATTTTTATCCCGTCTTTGTGTCTGAAGTGGCCAGTAATACCATATATTTACTAATCATAATACTTATCTCCTACAAATAATTAATTTAAAATTTATTTTTTACATAGAATATTCAGTAAATGACTTTTAAATAAATAAACAAATAATTCGGTAAATCTATTTCAAGTAAATGGAAAATAAGCAAACAAATGTTATTTACCACCACCCTTCCCTCTGGCTCAGGGTGAGATGGAGGGGAGATAAAGAAGGCTATTTATAGCCCGTCTTTGTGTCTGAAGTGACCAGTACCCTAATGCACCATAAATAATTCATTTAACATTTATTTTTTGTACATATATTTTGTTGTATATATATATGTATATATATATATATATTGTGTATATATATATATATATATATATATATATATATATATATATATATATATATATATATATATATATATATATATATATATATATATATATATATATATATATATATGTATGTATGTATGTATGTATGTAATAATAATAATAAATAATATTTAACGGTTTATTGAAAAAATTCTGCAGCCCGAAGGCTGAAAATATACATTGGACATACATTGGTTGTTTAACAAAAGTCTTCATTTGAGAAAAGTAAAGGAACATACAGTGAACATACAGATTAATGTAGGTGTTGAACAGCAAACTCGTAGTGTAGTAACTCCCTCCCAGATGGTGTTAGGAGGAACTCACTTGGTGTAGTAATTCCCTCACAGATGGTGTTATGAGGGACCTCACGTGGTGTAGTAATTACCTCACAGATGGTGTTATGAGGGACATGTGGTGTAGTAATTCCCTCACAGATGGTGTTATATGAGTGAGGTTTGGTCTTAGGCCTTCCTATCGTAGACGGATTAACACATCGCTGGTTGTTGTTGGGTCTCACGGGCCGTTATCACTGGGTACCTGGGACCTCACTGTGTGAAGGTTAACTTGGGTACGACTATTACTGTTGAGTTGTTCTCACTGGCTTAAGCACTGTTCACCACTGTTCACCTCTGTTTAACACTGGTTCCGATCCTTTCCTAAATGAAATTGTAACTTCTGGCGAGAACTTGTTGATATTCCGGTGGGGAGGAGGGGTTCAGGGGAGGGGGTTGGTATGGGCCAACTTAACAGTTGACCTGGCTGCTCCGAGAGGAGCGCCAGGTACGTCTTGACCCTTCGGTGGTCAAGGATGTAGTGTATGTAGTGTATGTATGTATGTATGTATGTATGTATGTATGTATGTATGTATGTATGTATGTATGTATGTATGTATGTATGTATGTATGTATGTATGTATGTATGTATGTATGTATGTATGTATATATATATATATATATATATATATATATATATATATATATATATATATATATATATATATATATATATATATATATATATATATATATATATATATATATATATATATATATATATATATATATATATATATATATATTATATATATATATATATATATATATATATATATATATATATATGCAAGTAAATCACTGTAGGTGCTAAGATTGCAGTATATGCTGATAACCACAAGAGAAACACGTAAGTTCCTGCAATCTGCCATCTTCAGGGGTGAGTACAGACTAGTGGTTACATATATATATATATATATATATATATATATATATATATATATATATATATATATATATATATATATATATATATATATATATATATATATATATATATATATATATATATATATATATATATATATATATATATATATATATATATATATATATATATATATATATATATATATATATATATATATATATATATATATATATATATA
>NW_024720988.1:0-12553 GCF_018991925.1 Homarus americanus | reverse complement strand
GATCTATTAAAAAGAACTTAATCTTCCTTGTTGCTGGTCAGTTAATAAATAAACAGACAATCAGAACCATTTATAAACCCGCAGAACAAAATAACAAAAACACTGATATAAGGATGATGAACACAAACTAACCTTAGAACAAGTAGATCAGGTTCTCACTACTCTCTTAACGCTTTCTACCAAATATGAACAGATGACGTTACTAATTATTAGAGATGACATTTGTATCTCCGTATGATTGATGGTAACATTGGGGTCCTTGGAAAGTAAGTTGATTCTTTTAGTCATAAGAAAAATTCCCAGACATAAAACAATAAAGCCGGTGAATGACAACCAATAGAGGCTTTTATTTTTTTAATTTTTGCTGTGGTAAATTTTTTTTAATTTGGAAAAAAAAAAAGGAATTTCATTGTTATCAGATTATTTTGTGAGGTTTAGTTTTTATATACTTACATACTACGTGATGTGGTGGACCAGGACGGGATGTGGAGGACCAGGACGGGATGTGGAGGACAAGAACGTGATGTGGAGGACCATGGCGTGATGTGAAGGACCAGGACGGGATGTGGAGGACCAGGACGGGATGTGGAGGACCAGGATGTGATGTGAAGGACAAGGACGTGATGTGGAGGACCATGGCGTGATGTGGAGGACCAGGACGTGATGTGGAGGACCAGGACGTGATGTGGAGGACCAAGATGTGATGTGGAGGACCAGGCCGTGATGTGGCTGGACAAGGACGTGATGTGGAGGACCAGGACGTGATGTGGAGGACCAGATGATGTGGGGGACCAGGAAGGGATGTGGAGGACCAGGACGGGATGTGGAGGACCAGGATGTGATGTGAAGGACAAGGACGTGATGTGGAGGACCATGGCGTGATGTGGAGGACCAGGACGTGATGTGGAGGACCAGGACGTGATGTGGAGGACCAAGATGTGATGTGGAGGACCAGGATGTGATGTGGAGGACCAGGACGTGATGTGAAGGACAAGGACGTGATGTGGAGGACCAGGACTTGATGTGGAGGACCAAGATGTGATGTGGAGGACCAGGCCGTGATGTGGAGGACCAGGGATATAATGTGGGAGGACCAGGCTGTGATGTGGAGGACGAACATGATGTGGAGGACCAGGCTGTGATGTGAAGGACAAGATGATGGGAGGACCAGGACGATGTGGAGGACCAAGATGATGTGGAGGACCAGGTCGTGATGTGGGAGGACCAGGCTGTGATGTGGAGGACCAAGATGTGATGTGAAAGACAAGGACGTGGATGGAGGACCATGGGTGTGATGTGAAGACCAGGGGCTTCTACGTGGAGGACCAGGATGTGATGTGGAGGACCAGGACGGGATGTGGAGGACCAGGACGTGATGTGGAGGACCAGGATATGATGTGGAGGACCAAGCCGTGATGTGGAGGACCATGGCGTGATGTGGAGGACCAGGATATAATGTGGAGGACCAGGCCGTGATGTGGAGGACCAAGATGTGATGTGGAGGACCAGGATGTGATGTGGAGGACCAGGCCGTGATGTGGAGGACCAAGATGTGATGTGGAGGACCAGGGTGTGATGTGAAGGACAAGGACGTGATGTGGAGGACCAGGATGGGATGTGAAGGACCAGGATGGGATGTGGAGGACCAGGATATAATGTGGAGGACCAGGATGGGATGTGAAGGACCAGGATGGGATGTGAAGGACCAGGATGGGATGTGGAGGACCAGGATATAATGTGGAGGACCAGGATGGGATGTGGAGGACCAGGATATAATGTGGAGGACCAGGGTGGCTGGAGGCCACTTTATAAAAGAATTAAAAAAAGTAGTAGTAGTAGTAAATAATAATGATAATAATAATAATAATAATAATAATAATAATAATTAACGGTTTATTGAAAGAGCATGGCAGCCGAAAGGCTGAAAATATACAGTCACATAATTGGGGAATGGGTCTCTTGATTTACAAATAATATACAAGTAACATAAGTGATACAAATATGATGTATAATAACTAGGTGGGGAGAAGCTCAAACTACAGGACATTTTAACATAGTGACAGTGCAAAAAGTAAGATTAACTGGGAGTGAATACACTGGTTGATTACAAGTTATTGATAATTTTTACAATGTTTGGGACTGGGCTGTTCTTAGAGCGTCCAGTTCGTGCTCGTATGGGCTGGATGCGGTTGTGGTGTCGAACAGAAATTCTCGGACGAGGGATGTCGGGTGGTAGTGGGAGCCGGTGTTGAGGATGGTGCAGAAGCTTCTCACCAAATTTGCAGATGAGGTGGTGGTGGTCACTTAAAGCTGAGAAGGTCGGTGTGTTGAGCGACATGGTCTTTGTATGGTTGATGGTGACATGGTTGTTGGTGGCCCAGTTTTGGAGACTGAAGGGCTTGCGTAAACTACTCAGGCACATAGTTTGTTGAAGTTGAATGTGAGTCGAGCTTTCATGAGGATATTGATGCCTAGAATTACCCCATAATTGTTATCATTAGCGACGTAAAAAGGTGCCCAGTTAGTGTTTCCCAGGAAGGTGATGGGGACAGGGGACACATATCCGAGCACCTTATCCTGCCCGGTTACCGTGTTGCACTCGCGGACACAATCTGATGGTCGGTAGTGGAGGTGCAGCTGTTGCACGTATTCGGGTGTTATGTAGCAGTAGGTACAGCCTGTGTCCAGCAGGCATGAAACAGTCTGGTTTCTAATTTTACATGTGATAACTAAAGGGGTTACGGACTTGAGAAGGTGTTTGGAGGGTGCCAGTAGGGTAAGCGTGGGGTTTTTGGTAGACAGGTCCAAGACGGACTGACTTAACACATCCATGCCCAACAAAAAAGGCGAGCTTTTCCTCGCCACAATAAGAGTAGGCCGGAGTTTACATCCATCGAGCCGTACCTTGACTTCCAGCCGACCATAAACTCCACTCTTCGTTAACCCACTACCGGTATCGACCGAAAACTTTTCACGGTCCACTATATAGTCCTGAAGTCCGGCAGAGATGACAAAATCTAATGGTATCACGGATACATTGGAACCACTGTCGAGGCAGAAGGTGACTTTCAGGCGTCGCTTTTTTTGGTTCTGTTCATTTACGTCGTAAAGGTATCCCGAAACCAACAACTCCCGAAGGCACCGGCTGTAGGTGACAGACACTGGATATGAGGTCTTTTCCAGTTTGGTTAAATATAGTAAATTGTGTTCAAGAGCTCTGTGACGTTAAGTTGGAATTCGGGGCTAAATGTAAAAAAACACCTCCATTTACTTAGGTTGGAACTTTCAATAGTGTTGTAAGAGACAAGAAGGTGTAGATGGTAACGGGGTGGTGGTGCCATGCTACTGCTCGGCCTTCCTCGGCGCCTACTGCACCGTAAGAACTCTCTAGTTAGACACTTAGGAGTTGTACGGTGTGCTGGAGACCCAGAAGGTGAAGGACGAGCTGCAGCATACCTCACCGCAGGAACTGTAGTCAGTAATTCAGTTGGTCGAGGAGGAGACCGTGACCAAACTCTCCAGCCCACCGGACCTCTCACTCACCGAACCTAACCTAACCAGCCCACCGTATCTCTCTCACGCAACTTAACCTAACTAACCCACCGTACCTCTCTCACCTAACCTAACCTAACCAGCCCACCGGACCTCTCACTCACCGAACCTAACCTAACTAACCCACTGTATCTCTCTCACCTAACCTAACCTAACCAGCCCACCGGACCTCTCTCTCACTCGCTTCAACTTTTCATCAGTGACAACATTTGCAGTGACAAAATGTTGTTGTGATAATGAAATATAGGAATAGTGACAAAGCTGTGTAATAAGTGACAGTAGTGTGAACATCACCCTACATATTTTAAGAATCAACCTTACCTTACCTTACCTTACGTTACCTTACCTTACCTTACCCTACCTTACTTTACCTTACCTTACCTTAATTTACCTTACCTTACCTTACCTTACCTTACGTTGCCTTACCTTACGTTGCCTTACCTTACCTTACCTTACGTTACGTTACGTTACCTTACCTTACCTTACGTTGCCTTACCTTACCTTACCTTACCCATTGCCACTTTACCTTACCTTTACCTTACCATCTTACGCTGCCTTTACCTTACCTTACCTTACCTTTACCTTACCTTTACGTTACTCATCTTTTACCTTACCTTACCTTTACCTTACCTTACCTTACCTTACGTTACCTTACCTTTACCTTTACCTTAATACCTTACCTTTACCTTATCTTTACGTTGCCTTTACCTTACCTTACCTTACCTTTACCTGGTCTTACGCTGCCTTACCTTACCTTTACCCTTACCTTTATCTTACGTTGCCTTTACCTTTACTCATCTTTTACCTTACCTTATCTTACGTTACCTTACCTTATCTTACGTTACCTTACCTTATCTTACGCTGCCTTACCTTACCTTACCTTACCTTACCTTACCTTACCTTATCTTACGTTGCCTTACCTTACCTTACCTTACCTTACCTTACCTCTGTTATAGCTTCCGTTTACCTGTAATCACTGATCAAGAGTCGTATTAGAGGTCAACTCGTAGTAACATTCATAACTGTTTATAAGTTTAGTTTTCATAGTCTTTTGTCCATTTATTAAGAAAATAAACTATTTTATATATAAAACAAAGAAGTCTGTCTGTCTGTGTGTCCGCACGAGAATCTCGGAAACTGATTTACCGATCTGGACCAAACTTGGCATGGATAGCAAGTGTCATGTGGGGATCTCAAAAAACTCCAACCAACCCGACCCGACCCGACCCGACCCGACCCGACCCGACCCAACCCGACACGCCTGAGAGAACGAGAGAAAGAGAGAAGAGACTAACGTAGAAAAGTCGTATTCCCTCCTATGATTTACAGCTATTTTGATCCTTAGGTTCTCTTTCATTATGGCTTACTTTTCTCTGCATCCGCTATATCACACAGAGGTTGAAAAGTCGTATCCCATCCCAGGTATTATAGCTAATTTTATCATTATGCTCTCGCTCATTACAGCTTACTTTTCTTTGATCTCTAACTTTTCTAGGCTGTCCATTCTAACAAGGTAGGTAGGTAGGTAGTCCATTCTAACGAGGTATGCCAAACGTAACATATTTCACAGCGCTAAAATCAATGTGAAGCCCTAAGGAGAATTTTTAGTTTTCCCATCCACGAACGATGTCCAACAGTAGTTCATCTGGCTGTTCACCCGGAAAATGGACGAAGAGTATACTTCACAGAAGAGTCCCTCCAAAGTCAAATGGCAAATCCTGCTGATTCTTCAAGCTTTCACAGGAAGATGAGTTTGCTCAAATCCTCCTGTATGTTGACGTACCCAAGTTCTACATATGGCAGACTTCAATGAAAAAGTTCCAGAGAAGAGCTCAAGGATCCGATGTTGAAGGATATCCAGGGATAAAGTCAGGCAATGCTTTGGGACGTGTCTACACGGTTCACCCCAACAACTTTGAATGCTACTGTTTGAGACTACTTTTGCACCACATCTGTGGCCCAACATCATATGCAGCACTCAAGACATTGAATGGACAAGTCTGCAGAACCTATTAGGAAGCGTGCAATCTCCTTGGCATACTGGAAGATGATGGTCACTGGAATGACACATTAGAAGAGGCAGCAGCTACTCAATCGCCAATGAGAATGAGGAACCTGTTTGCCATCATGATTGCTACATGTGGACTTTCCAACCCAAGCCAGCTCTGGAAAAACCACCAAGAAAGTCTTTCAGAGGATCTGCTTCATCAAGCAAGAAGAGAACATCTTGGTCAAGAGATTGAGTTCATGGATGACATGTTCAATAGGGCTCTGATCATGCTGGAAGACAAAGTGATGGAGCTATGCGGAAAAAACCTGACTGATTTTGGATTGCCTTCCCCAAACCGAGAAGAACCAGTAGTTGCAAACAGGGAGTTGCTCAGAGAGACAGACTACTCAGTTGAAGATCTGGTGAATTTTCTTGAAGAAAATGAGCCTCACCTGGTGCCTGATCAAGCAAATGCTTATGAACAGATCTTGCAAGCGATACAAGCGGAGCAGGGAGGTATGATCTTCCTCGATGCACCTGGCTGGACAGGAAAAACATTCCTGATCAACCTTCTGTTGGCCAAAGTACGTCATCAGGGGAAAATTGCTCTTGCTGTGGCATCCTCAGGCATTGCTGCAACACTACTAGAAGGAGGACGTACTGCACACTCAACTTTTAAACTGCCTCTCAACCTCGCTCACAATGAGAATCCAGTCTGCAACATCAAAAAAGGATCGGCAAAGGCAATACTCTTGTAAAGTCCTCAACTGAGCTCACTAACATGGTCTACCCAAACATTATCCACCACTACAAGGATCACAAGTGGCTGCATGATCGTGCAATTCTGGCACCAAAGAATGAAACAGTGGCTGAAATCAACATGCCTCTACTCAGACAGCTTCCAGGCAGTGAGACTTCATTCAAATCTGTTGATACAGTAATCGACCAGGACCAAGCAGTCCAGTACCCTGCAGAATTCCTTAATTCTTTGGAGCCCGCTGGAATGCCTCCTCACCACCTCACTCTCAAGATTGGAAATCCTATAATGCTCTTAAGAAATCTTGAACCACCAATCCTCTGCAATGGCACAAGACTGGTGCCACATGTACTGGAAGCTACAATACTGACAGGAAAAGCTAAAGGAGAGGACGTTTTTATGCCAAGGATACCTCTCATCACCACTGACCTGCCATTTGAGTTCAAGCGACTTCAGTTCCCGGTTAAAGTGAGCTTTCCCATGACCATCTACAAAAGCCAGGGACAGTCCCTGAAGATGGTTGGCCTAAACCTGGTGTTTCCTTGCTTCTCTCATGGACAGTTCTATGTTGGATGCTCCAGAGTGGGAACTGGCAAATATCTGTACATACTTGCTGCTAATGCCAAAACCAAAAATGTGGTCTCCCCTAATGCACTACAGTGAGACAATGTCACAGTTCACTCCCCGTGGTTGGCGACAATTCGCCAACTGCACTGACTAACCATTACTCCGGAGCACGATACGCAAATCGATTAACATCCAGATCCGCAATTACTGCTGGGTAAACAGTCGCATATGGTGTAAAGAAATTTGATTCATACATACATACATACAAACAAGTACACACGCAAATACACACGTATATATACATTATTATGTACATATTCACAACAAACCAGTGTAATACCCTCATGTAATACCCTCCTCGGGCGCCACAGGGCTGCCAGGAAGTTGCTTATAATAAAATGAAATGAAAATACGAAACTTTGCCGCAGTGTTGTTGTTGGTGAGGAAAGTTTAAGATTACATTCATTGTCCCTGACGCTGACTAAGTCTATCTTGACCTGGAAGTTCCTGTCCTCCTCCGGCAGAAGGAAATGAAAAAAAAAAAAGAATTGAGACAGTAAATGAACGATAAACAGAAGAAAACAAGAGAAAAATTACCATTATTTCATATATAATGGTGAGGTAACACAATAAATATCTTCCGGCTTAGGTTAAGAGCAAACTCATCCTTTGGTTTTTAAACGTAAAAAAGTGCTCATTTATTTCGAGTAAACTATCAACTCATACAACGTGGATCCAAAATGTTGGAGGCTCAGACCCTCGAGGTTTATCAGCTCGAGAAGCTAAACATACACAAACATCTTTGTCTAAGTTGAGAGGATCAATGGCATTACCACCACCGAGGACACAACCACTGTCTTATGCTCAGTAATATTTATGTTACCTGTATATTATATTAATCACATATCCTTCGACACACACACACACACACACACACACACAGTTACTATCGTAGCAGTTTGTAGTTTATTTGAATCTTTATCTTTATATTAAGGAATTGGAAACAAAAATAGAATTCTACCAATAAACACAACTGGTGTTCATACTTGTGTTTAATAAGTGAAAGATAAAACAGGAATACAGTATTAAAATTAATTGAGTTGTTTAAGTTATTTTTGCATTTCGCATTGAATTGTCTGTTCGTTCATTGCCCTACAATTATATTATATATTTACATCTAAACAAATTTAAAAAGAAACCGTAGAGTAAAGACATAATGTAGTGCCAAAGTGAAAGATAACAGAGTGACCATCGTCCTACACTGCCATATTCTCTTAAAATTATCTCGACGTATTCATTGTCGTCTCGAGTCTGTCTCTACTCCTCTTTATATTTTGCTGTATAATAAAGTGTCATAACCCTTCTGTATATATTTTAATAATTTAGTTAAGCTAATCTTGTAACCTTAAGACAACACAAACCGCAGAAGCAGTGTAACTAACTAATCCCAACTCAGCCTGAGGTAGGTTTAAAAAGTTCTCTCTCTCATAATTACTTGTTACGCCAACGTCATGTTAGAAAAAAAAATTTAAGTGAGTTATAATTATTATGGTTGGTGTTCATTATTCTCAGTGTAAAAAAAATATTAGATGTATTTTCTCCGTAGTTGTAGGATTGTAGTTGTAGTTTGTCTCCGTAAAGTTTGTATGATTATAGTTTTGAGTTAGTTATGTATTGTTGTAGTTTTTGCCTCCTTCAACGTTGTATGATTGTAGTACTGTAGTGAGTTACGGTGAATGGTTGGAACTGAACCGTACGGATGAAGCAGTCAGTAGCTGAACCATACAACTAAACCGCGTAATTGAGCGATTCAATTGACCCATTTAGCTGAGTGTGAAGTTCCCGTATATTTACTTTACTTAAGTTACGCCAAAAATTTTCAGGAAATGAACTTTACGTTGAGAGTCTGAACCTCCCTACAGCCTCTTGGTGGAGATGTTGGCAGGTGATGTGGGTGTCTCTCAGGTGTTGTGGGTGTCACTCAGGTGTTGTGGGTGTCACTCAGGTGTTGTGGGAGTTACTGAGGTGGTGTGGGTGTCACTGAGGTGGTGTGGGTGTCACTGAGGTGTTGTGGGTGTCACTCAGGTGGTATGGGTGTCACTCAGGTGGTATGGGTGTCACTCAGGTGTTGTGGGTGTCACTCAGGTGGTATGGGTGTCACTCAGGTGTTGTGAGAGTCACTCAGGTGTTGTGGGTTAATTAAATACTGATCACGTCACTTTAGCCTTTATGTGGAAAGTGTTGACCAGATCCAACAACCCACAGAGTTAAGACGCACTCGTTAGACTATACAATACTCAGCGTCAGTTGCCTCTCTCAGCCTTTATAATGTTTCAACTAAGAGGCCAAACACACACACAGAAAGAGGAAGGCAGTTGATAACACAGACGGGTTGAGGAGACACAGAAAATAGCGGCTTGTCCTACACCATCATGGAGTGGCTATGCTTACGGTATTCTAGCTGATACGTGCCAGTGAGACGTACTGTATGTCGGGCTTCATTTCATTCCTACCATTTAACACCTAACCTTAAAACATATCTGTACACCTAACTATACACCTAGCCTAACCTAACCCTTACTATAGCTGACCTAACGCAACCTAACCTAAGCTCTAACCTCTCCAAGCCCTAAGCAAGCGATGTGTAGTATAATATAATTTAATGTTATGTTCACACTAACGATCGGAAAATGAATACTCAACTTTAACACATAGACCAGGACGCGCCTTCAAGTTTAGTAAAGAGGGGATAAGAGAGGGTGTGCATCCTGGCCAATTTTTCTTTTTCCGTATAACTTTCGAGGCTTCTCCAGACTTAAGAAAGTTGTGTTTACATCTCAAGAAGGTGAATGAACAAACGAAGTTCGATGGGGAGGGGAGGGGTCACGTGTGGTCTGTGTGCACCCCTTCCCGCCATGGATGTAACAGCACATTTGCTTTATATAAATACACCCAAATGAATAACACCAAGTTATTCACCATGTTATTCACCATGTGATTCACCATGTTATTTATGACTATATCACTTGCGCATGTTTCTCAAAGGGTCGAGCCAGGGTCAACTGATTTAGCAAACACCTGCTCCCTGTCTCAAGCCCAGGGAGTGGCAGTTCACTCATTACCATTGAACAGGGAAGCCAGGCACTTAACTCAAGTGTTATCTTAAAGTGACATTCACAACACTTCTATGGAGAGAACTCACAATATATTATCTCAGATTGTACCTGTGTATATACCTGGTTCAGTAATAAAACAGAAAACACCTAGAAGTGTTTACATCAGTCCTGCCACTTAAGAGTTCCAGAACTTAATTAAAACAATTAGTGTGATAACAAAACAGCTATCACATGGTACGCCCTTGTACCTTGTCCATCATCGTGTACCCACCATAAGAAAGCCCTACCAATCCTCCGTCCCATCTACTGTATGAACCCTAAGACTCGTAAACCTGTGGCGAAGAGATTGACGCCCGTATTATTAAACAACATCTTCCCTTGAAGAGAGTCGTCGTGTTTCAGTCCGGGTTGTGGTAATAGTGGTGGAGAGGGAGGGTGGTGGTAGTAGTGGTGGAGAGGGAGGGTGGTGGTAGTAGTGGTGGAGAGGGAGGGTGGTGGTAGTAGTGGTGGAGAGGGAGGGTGGTGGTAGTAGTGGTGGACAGGAGGTGGTGGTAGTGGTGGTGGACCCAGGAGATTGGTGGTAGTGGTGGTGGAGGAGATTGGTGGTAGTGGTGGTTGGGAGAGGGAGGTGGGGTGGTAGTAGTAGTGGGAGGAGATTGGTGGTGAGTGGTGGTGGAGGGAGGGTGGTGGTGAAATGGTGGTGGAGAGAGGGAGATTGGTGGTGAAGTAGGTGGTGGAGAGGGAGGGTGTGGTGGTAGTAGTAGTAGAGAGGGAGGGTGGTGGTAGTAGTGGTGGAGAGGGAGGGTAGTGGTAGTAGTGGTGGAGAGGGAGGGTGGTGGTAGTAGTGGTGGAGAGGGAGGGTGGTGGTCGTAGTGGTGGAGAGGGAGTGTGGTCGTAGTAGTAGTAGAGAGAGAGTGTGGTGGTAGTAGTGGTGGAGAGGGAGTGTGGTGGTAGCAGTAGTAGGGAGAGGAAGGGTGTAGTGGCAGCGGGTGGTAGAGGCGCAGGTAAACCTCATCTTTAGTGTGCCTAAGGTGGGGGGTGGTGGGGGGGTTGTGTGTACTGGAGGCGAGAGGCTAAAGGCACGGAGAGCTCATGGTGTAGAACAGGACCTGGGTTACAGTGTAGTATTGACAGTCTCACGAAATATGTTGTACTGTGGTGTGTTACGATCTGTGGTGTATGGTCAGCATGCTCGCCTCGCAAGCGAGTTAACCTAAGTTCGACCCCCGGGCAGGGTGAAATTATGGGCAAGTTTCTTTACGCCATTTGTCTCTGTCTACCCAGCAGTAATTGGGAACCTGGATGTTAATCTATTTGCGGATCGTATTTTGTGGTAATGGTTAGCCAGTGCAGTTGGCGAGTTGTCCGGCCTTCTCGACTATTCCTTGACACTGGGTCATGCAGCTCTTTAACTTAGGGTGTGGTTGTTGTGTTGGCGACAGCTTCTACACCTTAAACAAATTCACGTCTAGGTGTCCCTAGGGCCGGCCATCCTCGTTACACGAGGGGCAACCATTATTATTATTATTATGTTGCGTACATTAGATACATTTTATGTGTTTTTTTTGGTTGGTATTGAGTAAATGGCGTCGTGTGGGTAGACCTTGTGGTTAAATATTGGTTGGGTCTATTTATACTGCTGTAGATGTTGTGAGTGGAAATTGCATATTTAGCGTACACACCGTTCCATAAGGTACCCGAGAGGTAAAAAAGCAGCTATAGGTTCATGTTTTGCTGAATTCTAATGTAATTATGAAAGAAAATTAGACTAAACTACGTCGCATTAGCATATTCAACGCAAAGATAAATGAAACCAAAACAAAACAAAACAGTAGATACACCGTATTTACAAACATTTAAAGACAAGTGTGGAAGAGAATACGCACACTGGCATTCCCACGATCCAAGGTTACAGTATAAGTAGTGGTCGCTGCATTTGTTCCCTAACCATGGCCATGACACTGTGGCTCAGGTGATGGAGGTCTTTGGGGTGTGAGAATGTTTAGAGGTGAGTGTGGGAAGTCTTGTGTCTATAGTCTGAGAGCTGTTGGTAAGATAGGGAAACAGCCAGGGAAAGATGACAAAGGAAGTAGAAAGGGAGATATAACAAAGGAAACAACTAGGGAGAGATAACAAGATAAGGGGGGGAGATGAAGACGGAAAGCCTCTGACACATACGAGAATGAGGTAATCTTGTCACATTATTCCTCATCTCTATAATGTACGCGTGTTAGGGGAGGGGGGGAATGGGGAGGGGGAAGAAGGAAACTGGTTTGTCTTGGTTCAGTTTCTATCAAGTTCATCCAATACTTTAAGTACAGAGTAGCAGATTTTATTTTATTCTTTTCCGTAGACTGACAATATCATAAAACCTGGTAATTTGGTATGGATGTGAGTGGATACGAACCGGTGTACTCAAGAACCTTACCTGACGTTGTTATTAAAAAAATGATAATGTGATCCATTATTATCATTTGGAACGTCGAGTTACTGAGCAGATGGAGTTAGATCTTCACAAAGGCGTCTTCATCGTGAACACAAATGCTTTGAAAATGTTGAATTTCTTTCTAG
>NW_024720987.1:0-12527 GCF_018991925.1 Homarus americanus | reverse complement strand
TTAACGTGGAACCAACATGGTGGTGGTTCTCAATATAGATACGTTATTTTGCCGGGAATTTCTGTCAAAACAAAATATGAATCAACCATATTTAGCCTAAATTAACCTAGCGGCTTTATTATATATTCTAAGATGTTTAAGTTGGATAGATCAGATCAGGTTAGGTTAAGTTAGGTTGGGTTAGGTTAGGTTAGTTTTGTTTTGTTAATTTTGCCACTTAGAGGCTAGTTTATTGTGCCCCCCATACTCATCCTGTGAGCGGTAGCGCAAAGAGATTACAAAGTGGTGTTAGATGAGGTAGGTGGTTAAGTTAAGTTTCAATAGGTTAGGTTAGATTACGTCAGGTTGCGTTAAGTTAGGTTAGGTAGGTAATAAGTAGGTAGGTTGCGGTCGGTAGGTGGGAAAGTTAGGTTTGATTAGGTTAGCTTATGTCAGACGGGGAGGTTAGGTTCGATTATGTCATGTTAGGTTCGATTATGTCAGGTTAGGTTAGATTACGTCAGGTTAGGTTAGATTATGTCAGGTTAGGTTAGATTATGTCAGGTTAGGTTAGATTATGTCAGGTTAGGTTAGATTATGTCAGGTTAGGTTAAATTATGTCAGTTTAGGTTAGATTACGTCAGGTTAGGTTAGATTATGTCAGGTTAGGTTGGATTATGTCAGGTTAGGTTAGATTATGTCAGGTTAGTTTAGATTATGTCAGGTTAGGTTAGATTATGTCAGGTTAGGTTAGATTATGTCAGGTTAGGTTAGATTATGTCAGGTTAGGTAAGTAGGTGGAGGTGGGTAAAAATGGTTAGGTTAGGTCGGCAGGTTTTAGTGTAGGAGCTTAAGTAATCCCGTAAAAATTTCATGTTAATTTTTGACACCATACATCGTAATAATCCTTATAAACTATGTTAAGGAACTGTGGTGTAATTTTTTCTGAATGGTTTATTATAAGTTTTATGCCATTAAAGAAGTTTTATCAAAGAGCGGCGTAATGAACCACAGACGTATTACCATTAACTCCTAAGTAACTTAAAACATGACTAATAACCTATGAACATGTAGTATTATATCATTACAATTTAACGTAATATATTATGAATGCTGTTATAATATCTTAAGTGTGTTACAAACATGGTTGCTCATATATGCCATCCTGTCTCTGGCATAGAAGAGATTGCAGTAAGTAAAATTAATTGCTAAAGACAAATACTGGAAATTAAACATATACTTATTACCATTATCTGAAAAGCTTAGAACCACCGTTTTATATTTATTAAAAGTTTGTAGTGTTATACATCATGTGTATGCAAGTCACAAGTTATTATTTACGACATTGCTTCAGTCCTCGTCATCAGAGTCTTCTGTGTACAACAGATTCCTTCACCTTGTTTAGGCATTTCTCATCATCAGCTTGACAGTTACACATCTCGGTGCATGTCATGCTATTCTTTCTGATTCTTTTTGTATGAACATGACAATGATCCACATTTCCCGACGCCACATCCACATTTAACAAGTTCTGTGATTGCTTCTGGAGCTGGTGGTTGGTCTGATATTACTAGTATGAAACAGTCATTGTCAATCTTCCAACCATGCTCTAATTGTGAAAGCATTTCACTGTCTGCATCACAAGACCACAGAAGAGCTTAATACCTTCCTCTCAATATATGATACTTTAGAGTTGCTGCAGTCGCTGGTAGTTCTCCAGCTTCTGCCTGCGTTATCTTGAAGAGATGCCATCTAAGTTTTGACAGTTTAGTGAAAGTCATTCGTGGACAGTAGAGCTTAAATACAAATTCCTCTAGACCAATATACATGTCTGCTGGAGGGCATTTGGTCTACTCAGCATCTTGAATGCATCTAGGACTTTTGTGTTAGATTTCATCAAAGTGCTCCAACATGCTTTCTTTCCTTTGCCAAAAATTTTTCCAATGCAGTCAGATCCTGTGAAGGCATGGAAACCTGTAAGGCTCTCTGCCCAATGTGTCGTCGCTCACCAGTTCCTGTTATCATACTTGTATTTTCTCCAAGTTGAGGCTGCTTTAATATGCCAAACACATCAGTGTCTGGTGACTTGATATGTACAGTACTGCCCTTCTGTGATGCATATACTGTATGTCCTGCTTAAGTTCTATAACTTGTGATAGCAATTTGATGGTTGAAGTCTTATTTGCTGCTTTCCACGACAGTAGATTAACCTTGGACAGCTTTTCCCAGATGCTCAATGGACCAACAATATGTTCCTTGACAAAATTTTCATAATTTTGTCTTCCAACTTCATATGCACATAGATTGTCATATTTGGCATTTTCTGGCATTACAGCTCCAGTTACCAAGTTTATAAGAGCATCACTTTCCTGGGATTACAGTCACCAATAACATTGTGTAGCTTCTGTACATCAGCATATTGACAGCTGACAATAGCTGTAGAGAGCTCATGGTGTTCTGTTCTTTTGTAATCTTTATGAGTTTATACTATAAAATGAACTTAATTTGAAAACCCAAATGGTAGTATATGATCTATCACCTTAGGTAACTCTGTGTCATGCCTCAAGTGATTTTTTTTCCTCTTACTTTTCTGACAAATACGACCTTTCCTTTATCCCATCAGAAAAATATCAAATTATATTTTCTTAATCTACAGTGTTAAGGCCGGTACCATGATGTTAGTACCATCCTGAAATGCTTACTTAATTCATATTGTCTTGTTGTATTTCTGAGAGAACTTCACTGCTAAATAGCGCCTCTGGTATTGATAGTCAGAATGCATTATCCACCGCTTCCTATAGTTAAATCTTGGAGGTCAGTTTATTTTGGTCCCAATTATATCAAAGAGTGTTTTCAGCTTCTAAGTATCTTTAAGTATCTTTTTTCCCCACTCCTAAGTATCTAAGTATGATTTATTTTCATTTATAAGTAACTAACCATATTTTTGTTTTCATTATTAAATGTGATTGATATAGACAACAGAAGTAAATATCAGCTGGAGGTCGTAAACGAAGCTGATGTGAAGTATTTTGACTCGCTGTTCCCACGAACTAATTGCTTCACTGGTTTATACCGAAGAAATAAAACCGTCAACGAACCATCCGATTCAAATGTGTCTTAGGCGATACAGGGTGTTTATGCGTCACTCTGATACCAAGAATGACTTTGTGTACTGTGGTGAAGCTGAGGGTAGGATAGGGTTGGGTTGGGTTGGGATGGGTTAGGATTACGCATGTGTGGGTATATTCTCTCGCATTTTATAGGTATCTTGCGTCTTTCTCTTTATTCCTTCTTTATCATGAGTATCTGTGCCTATTAATACACCACCTCGCAGGATAGTGGAAGAGGAATGGATAGTAACGAGATAATATTCTTTTAACATATACCTTAGCTTGATTACAGGTAACACCAGGTAGAAGTTACATGACTCTTAAGAGTTTTCCTCGACTTGGCTGATTCAACTGTAAGACTTGTTGTATTTATCCTTATTAAAATCCTCCACCTGTAAGACCCTCCACTTGTAAGACCCTCCACCTGTAAGACCCTCCACTTGTAAGACTCTCCACTTGTAAAACCCTTTAGGGATTTGAAATACCTTCTCGTCTTGGCTCCACTAGTTTACAGTAATGTTGAAGTATATAGTGAAGACTCACAGCTCATGGGTTAGAAAAACAAAAGATGCTTGTTTTATTTATTTATTTATTTATAGTTTATTTAGAATCCCCGAAAGTTAGAACAAAATGGCTGACGGGACTCACAAGCGGGCGGTGTTTACAGTATGGACCAAGAATAAAAAATAAATGAAAAATAAAATAAATAAATCGTAAATTGGTGCATTGTTTCTCCAGGGGTAATTATAGAAGTACAAATGTTCTCCAGCAGTGGGTAACGATCATAGTCACGTATAGAGCTTCCGACGCAGGTAGATTGATATAGATGCATTACCTGGAGTTAGTGGGTTACAGGGGCCTCTTACACGATAATATTAAAGGTGTTTTTTTCCTTCTGTTTGTGGCACTTGAGGTGTTTAGGTTAGGTTTAATTAAAATGGTTTAGTTATAATAGTTATATTACGATAAGTTAAGTTGAATTTAGAACTATTTATTTGCATATATCGTGTTTTAGAAGGATTTGTTAGCTAATATGTTTAATTTGGATACATTTAGTTTAATTTAGATCATTTGATTTTACAAGGTCGCATTATAATGACTGGGAACCATATAGAAACCTGTTAGAGAAGTAAATATTTCTACGGCAGTGAATGAGTAAGTCAATAAGTGGTGTATAGAGCTGCTGATGCAACTTAAACGGTATATACTGTACATTATATGTTATCAGAGCTTTCCTGTTGTACGTAACCGCCTCCGTCAAAGTGTTTTAGTGGCTCATGTGAAGATTAGCCTCTAGTTTATTTAACCTCAAGATTAACTACACTGGCACTGCCTGACCTGACCTGACCTGACCTGACCTGACCTAACCTAACTTAATCTAACCTAACTTAATTTCCCAGGTAGCGTTAGGTTAATCATTAGTTGAAATAAGCTGGGAGGGTTAATCTTCAGGTAATCTATCTTAATTAACAATTTTGGTCAGGTGAGGCCTTCCTTACCTTACTCCAGAGCAGGAGGAGGAGGACTTGCTAACATCTACAGATCATCGTCAACCAAGGCAGATATTGAATACCTTTTGTTTACCTTCGTGGCTTAAGAACACATCTTAACACCATAAGACTATTCGCCTCAATACAATAATACAGTAATTGATTATTGTATTCTAATAAAATTTACTGTGTATCTTGTGAACCAGATTTATTGTTTGACCTTAGTGAATGAGAAACTGGTTGAGGTGTATTGTGGTAAACATCCTTAAGAGCAGCTCTGTGTGTTCTTACGACCTCAAAGTAACACAAAATGTAGCCAATATCTACCCTTGGTCAGTCACTTTATGTAGATGTCAATTGTGTCATTTCTCGAGACTTAGTGCCCCCTGGAGGAGAAAGTAAATACAATGTTGATTTATTTTGGTCACAACACACGCTAGTAGATTATTTTTTCCTATTTAACTAAATAATTAACACTATGTAGCTAACTAATTATATGACTCAAAGATGGTAACCAATATGGCGTCGATATTGTTCACATACTCTATGATAAATAGTGTAGGTTATGTATATAAGCTACTGTGCCGAGTAGCAACCCTGTATATAAGCTACTGTGCCGAGTAGCAACCCTGTATATAAGCTACTGTGCCGAGTAGCAACCCTGTATATAAGCTACTGTGCCGAGTAGCATTTATATATATCATCACGTGGCAACACTGCACGTTATGTGGCAACATTGCCCCGAGGCTGCCATATGGCAAGGCAGCCTCAGTCTGACTGTGTGAGCCGTGCATGGCACACGCGAGTCACCACTTGTATTTCTATCATCCATAATAAACGGACTTCAGTGTTACACAGTGTTTCCCTACCCATCACTGCATTCTTTGGGGAACTTGTAACCACCATGGCGCAGTGCCTAGGATCTGTGGACTTACAAAGTGTGTGAACGGTGCCGAGACAGTTACGTCTGCCGGTGATGCGCGTCATGCTCGTCGACTCATAGTGTGTTGTGTTGTGTTGCGCTGTGTTTCGCCGCGATGTGCAGTGTTGCTCCGTCACAGTGCGTTTTAGTGACGGTAGCAGTGTTAGTGTCAGTGTATTAGTGTGTGTCTAGAGCTGAGAGTTGAGCATTGGCCTGTTTTTGGTGGTACCCACGGAGCACGCAGGCGTACACCCTTCTTGTGTGACATCCCAGGTGATACTGACGGTCTCACTCCCGCCGCGTCTCCAGCCACCGGCATTAAGGCCACCACGAAGCAATCTCTCACACACGCACACACGCACGCACTCGCTCACGGACAGAAAAGTGGACTATATGCGTGATCTCTGCGCTGTTTATGTCATATATATGTGGTTCGAGCTGTTGAGGCGCCACTTTATATACTAAACAGTGCAGTCCACGCACACACAAAGATGGGAGGTAAGAAGGGACAACGTCAAGAAGGGAGACACGACTCACCACCACCTTCTCCTCCACCGGGCGCAGACTCTCATCCTCCACCTCCAGTGACGGACATTGCCACAATTCTGAGGTGGACGGACGACGTGGACGAGAGACGTAGAGAGATGGAACTTCAGAGGGAGGAGACATGAAGAGAGGAGGAAAAGATGCGTTTTGAGGCACTATTGGCGACCCTGGCGCTAACCCACCCTCCCTCACTCGCAGGTAGCGCGCATATAGGCGCCAGTACCCTCCCTCCTCCACCACACTAGCGTCCTGCAGGTACCCTTGCTACCCCAACAGCTCCCAAGGCATCTGTTCAACCCCCACCCGCCCTCTCACCAGACGTCACGTTTCAGCTTTTTCGTGAGTGGAGGTGGCGTTGGACAGATTACTCCACGATGGTGGACCTTGATAGCATGCCTCCAAACAAACAGCTCATCCAACTGCGGATGTGTTTGTCGCTGGAGACCCAGAGAGTTTTGGAGTACAAGGTTGCAAGTGCCTCCCGATTCTACATCTTCAGTGACGGATGTGCTCGACCTTTTACAGGAGCACGTTAAAAGTCGGAACAACGAGGCTTTGCGTCGCCGTGCCTTCACCAGCTGCAAGCAGGCGAAGAACGAATCCTTTGACGACTTTTTTGTACGCTTGAAGAGTTTGTCAGAGGAGATCGACGCACAGCCGGGAATGTGAGGAAGCCTGGATCAAGCACGGGATCTTGACAGGTGTCAGGCACGAAGACTTGATGCAGCGACTCATCCCCCTGGATGCTTCCTCCACACTCCAGGTAGTAGTGACTGAATGTCGGTCATACGAGGTCACCAAGTCCGCCACCTCTGCCTTACGGGCCCCTCCTGCTGTGAGAGCAATCTCTCAGTACAAGAAGGGTAAGAAGGCGGCCAACAACATGAAGGCTGCCACACGTTCTTCCACGCCTCCGCCTAGTGCTTCCTGTGGCAGCTGTGGAAAGCAGCATGGCCCCAAGACTTGCCCGGCCGCCGACGCACTGTGTCGTGGATGTGACCGTAAGGGCCACTGGTCTAACACAGACAGGTGCCCTTCACGAGGCCACAAGTGTCAGGCCTGCGGTCGCTATGGACGCTACGACAAGTGCTGCCGCCAACCCAAGCCCAAAAGCCCGAGACGAGGAGGACAGCAGCGCACTTCCATTGGGGTGGTTCGCACGCAGCCCCCTCCAGATGACCCACACCTCCCCAAGCAGCAACGGAGTCACATCAGGAGGGTGGAATCGACCACACGCCCCAGGGCTACCTCTTCCCCTACTATCCGCGTCGCCGTCACACACGGTGATGTGTCGGGTCACATCGAGGTGATACCGGACACCGGCGCTGATACTACGGTGATTGGGTTGAAGCACCTCCAGAAACTGGGCCTCACCAAACGTGACCTGGGACCACCGCCGCAGCTGCTGTACTACAATGCGGACGGTTCCCAGATGTCGGACGCTGTGGGCTCCTTTCAAGCAGAGATCACCTACGGCGACAGGTCGTGTCACCGATGGATCGACGTGCAGCCTACTCTCGCTACACCCTTGTTGTCGTGGGAGCACTGCAAGGAATTAGGCGTGGTGCCCAGAAACTTTCCCGAGCAGATCCCAGCTGCTCGTTACACCGCCAGCAGGGTGCGTGAGTCGACGAGCGACGCGCCTGGCGCTGCCACACAGATCTGCCCAGAACCCGCGTCCACTCCCTCCCCGCCTCCACCCAAGTCACGGCTGCTTCCTCTTCACAGCGAGACGTCTCCTTCAGCCGCAAGGGCCTACTTCCTGAAGGAGTACTCGGATGTGCTGGTGACGAAGGAGGCCCTACGGACCGCGCCACTGAAGGCTATGGCGGTCCGCCTATGAGGATACACCTGCGGGAAGATGCACAGCCGTTTGCCATACACACTCCCCGGTTGATTCCTCTCGCCTTCAGGGATTCAGTCAAGAAGGAACTGGATTCCATGGTGGCCCAGGGTGTCATCGTACCCGTTGGTGACGACCCATCCCCTTGGTGCCACCCTCTAGTTGCTGTGGCTAAGACTAACGGTGGAGTGCGGATTACTACCGACTTGTCTAAGCTTAACAGCCAGGTGTCCCGTCCCGCCCACCCTTCACCCACACCTTTTGCAGCTATACGGAGTGTGGACCCGAAGGTACGGCACTTCTCGACGATGGACGCCCTCTGTGGTTACTGGCAGATCCCACTGAAGAAGGAGGATCAGCCACTGACCACTTTCATCACGCCTTACGGACGCTTCCGCTACTGCCGCGGCCCTATGGGATTCGCTGCTACGGGGGACGCCTTCTGTCTCCGTGGTGACATGGCACTTCAAGGCGTGACCAACTGCGTGAAGGTAGTGGACGACGTCCTCCTCTACGATGAGGACTACCTGACGCATCTTCGCCGCATCGACGAGGTACTGACCAGGTGTAGGACGCACGGCATCACTCTGAATGCCGAGAAGTTCGTCTTGGCCGCACCTGCAGTGTCTTTCTGCGGCTACCGACTCTCAGGGGATGGCATTGCTGCTAACCCGGAGAAAGTTCGCGCCATAGCGGACTTTGCAAAACCTGCCAACCTTACGGATCTCAGGTCTTTCATGGGCCTGGTGAACCAGCTGGCAGAATTTTCTCCTGACGTCTCCACCGCTGCCGGGCCTCTCCGCCCCCTGATGAGCCCCAAGAGGACGTTCACGTGGACCCCTGACCACGCCCTCGCCTTTCATAAGGTGAAGGAGGCCCTGTCAAGTCCACCTATCGTCGCTACTTTCGACCCAGCGCTCCCCACCGTCCTCCAGACAGACGCCTCGCGCCTGTACGGGGTTGGTTACGCCCTTCTCCAGGATCACGGTGAAGGAAAGTACCGGCTCGTACAGTGTGGCTCTAGCTTCCTCACCGATGCTGAGTCTCGCTACGCTACCATCGAGCTGGAGCTGCTGGCAGTGGTATGGGCCTTATCGAAGTGCAAGTTCTACTTGATTGGCCTACAGCACTTCGACCTCATCACAGACCACAGGCCCTTGGTCCCCATTCTTAACCACTATTCGCTGGACGCCATCGAGAATCCCCGCCTCCAGCGCCTGAAGGAGAAGATTTTGGCCTTCGTCTTCACCGCGGCTTGGCGCGCAGGTAAGGAGTTGTGCATCCCGGATGCCCTCTCCCGCTCCCCAGTCAGCCGCCCCACACCTGAAGACGAGATGCTCAGCACCGAGGCCGGTTTCTCCGTCAGCAACATCGTCACCTTGCAGGCCGTACAGTCCCTCGCCAGCACCCAGGCCTCAGTGTCGCCACCCGACAGCGATCTGGCCCTTGAGGAACTACGGACCGCGGCACGCGACGACCCCTCCTACACTCAGCTCTTGGAGAGTGTGAGGACTGGGTTCTCTCGCGACCGTTTTGACCTCCACAACGCCCTACGCCCATATTGGAAGATACGCGAGGACCTCTATGCAGATGGGGACCTCGTCCTGTACGGTGCCCGTGTGGTCGTCCCTGCAGCTCTCCGTCGTCGCGTTCTGACCCGCTTACACGACAGCCATCGTGGAGCAGAGGCCACCAAGCGCCGCACAAGGCAGGCTGTGTACTGGCCCGGCATTGACGCGGATATCGTCAATACGGTCCGTGCCTGTGAGCCGTGCTAGATCATGCAGCCCAGTCAACAGCAAGAGCCCCTCTTGTGCGACGACGAACCCACCAGGCCCTTCGAGTCCGTGTGGGCTGATTTCTTCAGCACAGCTGGGAAACATTTCCTAGTTGTCGCCGACCGACTCTCTGGCTGGCCTGTGGTGGTAATCTGTGGCTCGGACACGACGTCCGCGGCCACCATTCGCCACTTCCGGCACCTCTTTCATGACCTGGGCGTACCCGTACGTCTGCGGACGGACGGTGGGCCACAGTTCACCAGCCGGGACTTCACAGGATTCCTTGAGCGTTGGGGAGTCCGCCACATCGTGTCAACACCCCACAACCCACAGTCAAACGGCCACGCTGAGGCTGCGGTCAAGACAGTCAAGCACCTCATCCTCCAGGTGGCCCCTTCAGGCAACATAGACTGTGAGGCGTTTGACAAAGGACTCCTGGAGTTACGTAATACTCCCACCCACACAGGACGCTCCCCTGCCCAGATCCTGTATGGTCACCCTCTCCGCTCTTGCGTTCCTGCACACGCCAAGGCCTTTGCAAAGGAGTGGCAGACCAGAGCCGAGAGCTGCGACCGCCGCGCCGCTTCACGTGCCCAAGACGCCAAGGCTTGGTATGACGACCATGCCCGCCCTCTTCAGCCACTGGAGATTGGTGCCCTTGCCCGCGTCCAGGACCCGACGACGACACGTTGGGACAAGGTGGGCATAGTGATGGGCGTCGGCCGGTCGTGGGACTACAAGGTCAGGATGCCGAGCGGCCGTGTCTGGTGGAGGAACCGCCGCTTCCTCCGGCCAGTCCCACCCCCTGCTGCTGGCCCCCTGACCGAGGACGAGTCACCTACACCTGACGAGGATCCGCCCCACAGTGCACCTCGACGCTCGGAGCAACTTAGGACTAAGAAGTCCGCTCAAGACAAAGACTATGAGCGTGAGGGGGGAGGGAGATGTAGGTTATGTATATAAGCTACTGTGCCGAGTAGCAACCCTGTATATAAGCTACTGTGCCGAGTAGCAACCCTGTATATAAGCTACTGTGCCGAGTAGCAACCCTGTATATAAGCTACTGTGCCGAGTAGCATTTATATATATCATCACGTGGCCACACTGCACGTTATGTGGCAACATTGCCCCGAGGCTGCCATATGGCAAGGCAGCCTCAGTCTGACTGTGTGAGCCGTGCATGGCACACGCAAGTCACCACTTGTATTTCTCTCATCCATAATAAACGGACTTCAGTGTTACACAGTGTTTCCCTACCCATCACTGCATTCTTTGGGGAACTTGTAACCACCAAATAGATGTATTGTCTGTTTAATTTTAGGGAAGAATTTAATTTATAAACTTTTGAGAATCTGGATACAGGAGTTTTGTCTTTGCGTGTGTGTGTGTGTGTGTGGTGATGATGATGACGGATACTTTCCTCTGCAGTGAAAAAATTATCTTGACATTGCAAAGTTTAACTGTAAGCCGAAGGAACGTTTGTAATGTAACTTATTATGTGAAATTGTAACTTGAAATTCTTTGTGAAAAAATATTTCCCGATAAAGTTTGGCAGTAAATGAAGTATTACATCAAGGTGTAACTTGTGGTTCCTTGTGGAGTAATTACCTATGTGGACGATACAGCTACTCCAGGGTGTAAGACCTAGAGTAGAAAGTCTTAAGACCTTACCTGAGGTTGAAAGACTCTTATAGTGGAACGTCTTAGGTATTGAAACTTAAATTACAGTAAATAAAATATAATCTACCTAAATATTCCTTCACCTGGCGACAACTAATGATACAGGTGGTGTAATAGCTCTTTAAAATTCCTCCGTTTGATATAATAATGACCACACATGAACTTATAATGTGCAATATCTTGATAACACATTAGCTGCAACATTACACATAGTCCAGTGTATGTGTAGTGAGGGACATCTACCTAAATGAGTTACAGAATGTGGAGTTGAGGCAAAAAATGTTGGGACATGTTTGAAATCATCAGTTGAGCCAAACGATTATACTCAATATTGTTTTAATGGTATTTTAGAGCGACCGAAAAATTTAAACAAAATGGCCGGATAGGCTCGGGGGATCCACAAGTCCTCTTATAAAGGATCGACAATAAATGAAAACAAATCAGATTAATTTAAACACATTTCCAAGAGTATTAGATCCTGTAAAGAGAGAAAATTAATACTTGATATTTGTAGAAGCTTTTTTTTTTCGTCCGTTTTCGTCTTGGTTAAAACAATTGTGGTGGTGTTACCTGTTCCAAACGGTAGACATCAAGGAAATGGATCAAGACCTTAATACTCAAAGGTACACATGATGATTTGTTCCCAAGTCCGAGGATATACTTCACAAAACAGATTAACTTTAGGACACAATGATGGAGAACAAAATAACATCAACATTGCGTACAGCACATATCTTGCTTTGACTCTTAACTCTTGTAATTTTTCGTAATGTTAGTGAATGAAATTGAGATTCTGGGCATATTTTCCTGTTTTTCTTTCTAATCAAGTGTAAAGGAAGATGTACTGTTTATTGGTGGATTTGGTGATGTCTTAATAGTGTATTAGTGTGTTAATATTACACAGGTTTGGTATAGTGGTGACGGTAATGTAGTGTAGTAAGATTTTAACACATGGAGGTGAATTTGTCTTTTATGTTGAGGATTTGTTAAAGGGAAGATCTGATGGACGGGGATAATTGTCTGGTTGTGATGGACACGGCTCACCTAACCTAACCCAATCTAACCTAACCCAACCCAACCTAACCCAACCTAACCCAACCCAACCTAACCTAACCCCTATATATGTGTGAGATAAGGTTCTGATTCAAGAACAAGATGCACAAGTTCGAATCCAAATTG
>NW_024720986.1:0-4400 GCF_018991925.1 Homarus americanus | reverse complement strand
GGATTATCAGAGGTGCACTTGGGAGGTCACAGGCACCTGGAGATAGAGGTGTACTGGGAGTGTCAGGGGGGTACCTGGAGTGTCATAGGTGCATCTGGCAGTCAGCTGTAACTGGGAGTGTCAAGGTGTACCTGGGAGTGTCAGAGGTGCACTTGGGGAGTGTCTGCACCTGGGAGTTATAGAGGTGTAACTGGGAGTGTCTGAGCTGCACTGGATTTTCTGAGGTACCTGGGATGTCAGGGAATCGGAGTGTTAGGGTGTACCTGGGAGTGACAGCTGTACCTGGGAGCATCAGAGGTGTACCTGGGAGTGTCTGAGGTGTACCTGGGAGTGTCTGAGGTGTACCTGGAAGTGTCTAAATGTGTACATGGAATGTCAGGAGGTGTATCTTGCAGTGTCATCGGTGTACCTGGGAGTGTCAGAGGGGTATACCTGGGAGTGTCAGAAGGCATACCTGGGCGATCAGAGGTGTACCTGGGTGTCAGGAGGTACCTGGGAGGCTCAGAGGTGTACCTGGGAGTGCCAGAGGTGTACCTGGGAGTGTCAGAGGTGTTCCTGAGAGTGTCAGAGGTGTACCAGGGATTGTCAGAGGTGTACCTGGGAGTGTCAGAGGTGTACCTGTAAGTGTCAGAGGTGTACCTGGGAGGTCATTGGTGTACCTGGGAGGTCTGAGGTACCAGGAGTGTCAGTGGTGTACCTGGGAGTGTCATTGGTGTACCTGGGAGTGTCAGAGGTGTACCTAGAAGTGTCAGGGGTGTACCGGAAGTGTCAGGGTGTACCTGGAGGTCAGAGGTGTCCTGACAGTGTCGAGGTGTACCTAGGAGTGTCAGGGGTGTACCTGGAGGTCAGAGGTGTACCTGGAAGTGTGAGAGGTGTACCTGGGAGGTCATTGGTGTACCTGGGAGGTGAGAGGTTCCTGGGAGTGTCGGAGGAGCACCTGCAGCGTCAAAGGAGTACCTGGGAGTGTCAGAGGTGCAGCTCAGTGGTGTACCTTGGAGTGTCAGAGTTGTACTTGGGAGGTGATTGGTGTACCTGGGAGTGTCGAGTTGTATCTGGAAGTGTCAGAGGTGTACCTGGGAGTATCAGAGGTGTACCTGAGTTTCAGGGGTGTACCTGGGAGGTCAGGTGTAACTGGGAGTGTCGGAGGTGTAACTGGGAGGTCAGAGGTGTACCTGGGAGTGTCAGAGGTGACCTGGGAGGCTAGAGTAGTACCTGGGAGGTCAGAGGTGTACCTGGGAGTTCTCTGAGGCACCTGGGAGGTCAGGGGAGAACCAGGGATTGTGAGGTGGTGTACCTGGGATTGTCAGAGGTGTACCAGGGAGTGTCAGAGGTGAACCAGGGAGGTCAGGTGAACCAGGGAGGTCTGAGGTGTACCTGGGAGTATGGAGGTGTACCTGAGTATCGGAGGTGTTCCTGGGTGTGTCAGAGGTGTACTGTTAGTATCATTGGTGTACCTGGGATTGTCAGAGGTGTATCTGGAAGGTCGGGAGGTGCACTGAGTATCAGAGGTGTACCTGGGAGGTCAGAGGTGTACCAGGAGTGTCACAGGAGTACCTGGGAGTATCGGAGGTGTACCTGGGAGCACGGGAGGTGTACCTGGGAGGTCAGAGGTGTACCTGGGGTCAAAGGTGTACCAGGGAGGTCAGAGGTGAACCAGGAATATCAGTGGAGTACCTGGGAGTGTCAGAGGTACCTGGGAGTGTCAGGCGGTACCTGGGAGGTCAGAGGTGTACCTGGGAGTGTGAGAAGTGTACCTGGGAGGTCAGAGGTGTACCTGGGAGAGTCGGAGGTGTACCTGGGAGTGTCAGAGGTGTTCCTGGTGGCCAGAGGTGCACTTGGGAGTGTCACAGGCACCTGGGAGTGTCTGAGGTGTTACTGGGAGTGTCTGAGCTTTACCTGATTTCTGAGGCACCTGGCAGTGTCAGCTGTGTACCTGGGAGTGTCCTGCGGTGTACCTGGGAGTCATTGGACCTGGAAGTGGCAGGGGTGTACCTGGAAGTGTCAGAGGTGACCTGAGTGTGTCATTGGTGTACCTGGGAGGGCAGAGGTGTACCAGGAGGTCAGTGGTGTACCTGGGAGGCCATTGGTGCACCTGGGAGTTCAGAGATCTGGAAGTGTCAGGGGTGTACCTGGAAGTGTCAGAGGTGTGGGGGTGTACCTGGGAGTGTCAGAGGTGTACTCTGGGAGTGTCAGAGGTGTACCTGGGAGTAAGTCTATGTTCCTGAGAGTGTCAGAGGTGTACCTGGGATTGTCAGAGGTGTACCTGGGAGTGTCAAAGGTGTACCTGGAAGTGTCAGAGGTGTACCTGGGAGTGTAATTGGTGTACCTGGGAGTGTCAGTGGTGTACCAGGGAGTGTCAGTGGTGTACCTGGGAGTGTCTGAGGTGTACCTGGAAGTGTCTGAGGTGTACATGGAATGTCAGAGGTGTATCATGCAGTGTCGGGGGTATACCTTGTAAGTGTCAGAGGTGTACCTGGGAGTGCCTAAGGTGTACCTGGGATTGTCAGAGGTGTACCTGGGAGTGTCAGGGGTGTATCTGGGAGTGTCAGGGGTGTAACTGGGAGTGACAGCGGTGTATCTGGGAGTGTCAGTGGTGTACCTGGGAGTGTCTGAGGTGTACCTGGGAGTGTCTGAGGTGTAACTGGAAGTGTCTGAGGTGTACATGGAGTGTCAGAGGTGTATCTGGCAGTGTCAGCGGTGTACCTGGGAGTGTCAGCGGTGTACCTTGGAGTGTCAGAGGTGTACCTTGGAGTGTCAGAGGTGTGCCTGGGAGTGTCAGAGGTGCATTTGGGAGTGTCGCAGGTGCACCTGGGAGTGTCTGAGGTGTACCTGGGAGTGTCTGAGCTGTACCTGGGAGTGTCTGAGGTGTACCTGGCAGTGTCAGGGGAGAACCAGGGAGTGTAAGAGGTGTATCTGGGAGTATCAGAGGTGTACCAAGGAGTGTCAGAGGTGAACCAGGGAATGTCAGAGGTGAACCAGGGAGTGTCTGAGGTGTACCTGGGAGTACCGGAGGTGTACCTGGGAGAAGGGAGGTGTACCTGGGAGGTCAGGTGTACCTGGTAGCATTATTGGTACCTGGGAGTGTCAGAGGTGTATCTGAAGCCAGAGGTGTACCTGGGAGTGTCAGAGGTGTGTATCTGGGAGTGCCGGAGGTGTTCCAGGAGTGTCAGAGGAGTACCTGGGAGCACGGAGGTACCTGGAGACGTGGGAGGTGTACCTGGGAGGCCAGAGGCACCTGGGAGGCCAGAGGTGCACCAGGGAGGTCAGGAGGTGTTCCTGAGGAGTGTCAGAGGTGTACCTGGGAGTGTCAGAGTACCTGGGAGTGTCAGAGGTGGACCTGGAAGTGTCAGAGGTGTACCTGGGAGAGTCATTGGTGTACCTAGGAGTGTCATTGGTGTACCTGGGAGTGTGAGAGGTGTACCTAGAAGTGTCAGGGGTGTACCTGGAACTGTCAGGGGAGTACCTGGAAGTGTCAGAGGTGTACCTGGGAGTGCTTGAGGTGTACCTGGGATTGTCAGTGGTGTACCTGGGAGTGTCAGGGGTGTGCCTGGCAGTGTCAGAGGTGTACCTGGGAGTGTCTGAGGTGTACCTGGGAATGGCAGGGGAGAACCAGGGAGTGTCAGAGGTGAACCAGGGAGCGTCTGAAGTGTACCTGGGAGTATCGGAGGTGTACCTGGGAGTATCGGAGGTGTACCTGGGAGTGTCAGAGGTGTACCTGGTAGTATCCTTGGTGTACCTGGGAGTGTGAGAGGTGTATCTGGAAGTGTCAGAGGTATATCTGGGAGTATCTGAGGTGTACCTGGGAGTGTCTGAGGTGTACTTGGGAGTACCGGAGGTGTAAATGGGAGCATCGGAGGTGTACCTGGGAGTGTCAGAGGTGTACCTGGTAGTATCATTGGTGTACCTGGGAGTGTCAGAGGTGTATCTGGAAGTGTCAGAGGTGTACCTGGGAGTATCAGAGGTGTACCTGGGAGTGTCAGAGGTGTACCAAGGAGTGTCAGAGGAGTACCTGGGAGTATCGGAGGTGTACCTGGGAGTATCGGAGGTGAACCAGGAGTGTCTGAGGTGTACCTTGGAGAATCGGAGGCCTGGAAGTGTCAGAGGTACCTGGGAGGTCATTGGTGTACCTGGAGTGTCATTTGGTGCCTGAGGAGTGTCAGAGGTGTACCAGCGAGTGTCAGTGGTGTACCTGGGAGGTGGCTGGTGTACCTGGGAGTGTCAGGAGGTGTACCTGGAAGTGCCAGGTGTGCACCTGAAGTGTCAGGGTGTACCTGGAAGTGTCAGGGAGGTGCACCTGGGAGTGCCTGGAGGTGTACCTGGGATTATCAGAGGTGCACTTGGAGTGTCACAGGTGCACCTGGGAGTATAGAGGTGTAACTGGGAGGCCAGGGGTGTACCTG
>NW_024720985.1:0-7795 GCF_018991925.1 Homarus americanus | reverse complement strand
TCTCTGAACTAAAATTTAATGTGCCTAACTATTTAAGTACAAACAGAATAATACACAAGTACCAAGAAATGACCTCGAAAACCCATAAGTGGCGAGTAATTAGCATTGCAAAAGTAATTAAAATATTCTAAAAATCATTTGAACATTTTCTAAAAGCCATTTGAACAAGTTATAATCAAGATATCAAATTTTGGTTAACAGATCCTTAATCAGCACATTCAGGAGTACCGATACTGAAATTTTGAACAAAATCCATTTTTTGGCCGAAAATGAAAAAAATTGTAAGTCTATAGCCTAAAGGATTTTTGGCCAAAAATACTTTTTCTCTCTGAACTAAAATTTAATGTGCCTAATTATTTAAGTACATCCAGAATAATACACAAGCACCAAGAAATGACCTCGAAAACCCATAAGTGGCGAGTAATTAGCATTGCAAAAGTAATTAAAATATTCTAAAATCATTTGAACATTTTCTAAAAGCCATTTGAACAAGTTATAATCAAGATATCAAATTTTGGTTAACAGATCCTTAAGCAGCACATTCAGGAGTACCTATACTGAAATTTTGAACAAAATCCATTTTTTGGCCGAAATGAAGAAAATTGTAAGTCTATAGCCTTAAAGGATTTTTGACCAAAAATTCGTTTTCTCTCTGAACTAAAATTTAATGTGCCTAACTATTTAAGATACATCCAGAATAATACACAAGCACCAAGAAATGACCTCAAAAACCCATAAGTGGCGAGTAATTAGCATTGCAAAAGTAATTAAAATATTCTATAAATCATTTGAACATTTTCTAAAAGCCATTTGAACAAGTTATAATCAAGATATCAAATTTTGGTTAACAGATCCTTAAGCAGCACATTCAGGAGTACCTATACTGAAATTTTGAACAAAATCCATTTTTGGCCGAAATGAAGAAAATTGTAAGTCTATAGCCTTAAAGGATTTTTGACCAAAAATACGTTTTCTCTCTGAACTAAAATTTAATGTGCCTAACTATTTAAGTACATCCAGAATAATACACAAGCACCAAGAAATGACCTCAAAAACCCATAAGTGGCGAGTAATTAGCATTGCAAAAGTAATTAAAATATTCTAAAAATCATTTGAACATTTTCTAAAAGCCATTTGAACAAGTTATAATCAAGATATCAAATTTTGGTTAACAGATCCTTAAGCAGCACATTCAGGAGTACCTATACTGAAATTTTGAACAAAATCCATTTTTTGGGCGAAAATGACAAAAATTGTAAGTCTAAAGCCTTAAAGGATTTTTGGCCAAAAATTCGTTTTCTCTCTGAACTAAAATTTAATGTGCCTAACTATTTAAGTACATCCAGAATAATACACAAGCACCAAGAAATGACCTCGAAAACCCATAAGTGGCGAGTAATTAGCATTGCAAAATTAATTACAATATTCTAAAAATCATTTGAACATTTTCTAAAAGCCATTTGAACAAGTTATAATCAAGATATCAGAATTTTGGTTGTAGATCAACTTAAGCAACTTTTAATTTCGGGAAATTTTCTGCGAGAAATTTTGAACAAAATCCATTTTTTGGGCGAAAAGCCAACCAAAAATCCAATAAGTCTAAAGCCTTAAAAAGGATTTTTGGCCAAAAATTACCGTTTTCTCTCTGAACTAAAATTTAATGCCTAACTATTTAAGTACATCAGAATAATACACAAGCACCAAGAAAATAGCCTCAAAAACCCATAAGTGGCCGGAGTAATTAGCATTGCAAGTAATTAAAATATTCTAAAAATCTGTTTGAACATTTTCTAAAAGCCATTTGAACAGAAGTTATAATCAAGATATCAAATTTTGGTTAACAGATCCTTAAGCAGCACATTCAGGAGTGCCTATACTGAAATTTTGAAGAAAATCCATTTTTTGGCCGAAAATGACAAAAATTGTAAGTCTAAAGCCTCAAAGGATTTTTGGCCAAAAATACGTTTTCTCTCTGAACTAAAATTTAATGTGCCTAACTATTTAAGTACATCCAGAATAATACACAAGCACCAAAAAATGACCTCGAAAACCCATAAGTGGCGAGTAGTTAGCATTGCAAAAGTAATTAAAATATTCTAAAAATCATTTGAACATTTTCTAAAAGCCATTTGAACAAGTTATAATCAAGATATCAAATTTTACGTTAACAGGGTCATGCGCTTGGCACATTCAAAATTTTCATACACTGAAATTTTGAACAAAATCCATTTTTTGGCCGAAATGACGAAAATTGTAAGTCTATAGCCTTAAAGGATTTTTGGCCAAAAATACGTTTTCTCTCTGAACTAAAATTTAATGTGCCTAACTATTTAAGTACATCCAGAATAATACACAAGCACCAGAAATGACCTCGAAAACCCACAAGTGGCGAGTAATTAGCATTGCAAAAGTAATTAAAATATTCTAAAAATCATTTGAACATTTTCTAAAAGCCATTTGAACAAGTTATAATCAAGATATCAAATTTTGGTTAACAGATCCTTAAGCAGCACATTCAGGAGTACCTATACTGAAATTTTGAACAAAATCCATTTTTTGGCCGAAATGACAAAAATTGTAAGTCTAAAGCCTTAAAGGATTTTTGGCCAAAAATACGTTTTCTCTCTGAACTAAATTTAATGTGCCTAACTATTTAAGTACATCCAGAATAACACACAAGCACCAAGAAATGACCTCGAAAACCCATAAGTGGCGAGTAATTAGCATTGCAAAAGTAATTAAAATATTCAAAAAATCATTTGAACATTTTCTAAAAGCCATTTGAACAAGTTATAATCAAGATATCAGGTTTTTGGTTTAACAATTCAATAAGCAGCACATTGAGGAGTACCTATACTGAAATTTTGAACAAAATCCATTTTTTGGCCGAAATGACAAAAATTGTAAGTCTAAAGCCTAAAAGGATTTTTGGCCAAAAATACTTTTTCTGTCTGAACTAAAGTTTAATGTGCCTAACTATTTAAGTACATCCAGAATAATACACAAGCACCAAGAAATGACCTCGAAAACCCATAAGTGGCGAGTAATTAGCATTGCAAAATTAATTACAATATTCTAAAAATCATTTGAACATTTTCTAAAAGCCATTTGAACAAGTTATAATCAAGATATCAAATTTTGGTTAACAGATCCTTAAGCAGCACATTCAGGAGTACCTATACTGAAATTTTGAACAAAATCCATTTTTTGGCCGAAAATGACAAAAATTGTAAGTCTAAAGCCTTAAAGGATTTTTGGCCAAAAATTCGTTTTCTCTCTGAACTAAAATTTAATGTGCCTAACTATTTAAATGCATCAGAATAATACACAAGCACCAAGAAATGACCTAAAGAAAACCCATAAGTGGCGACTTCATATACCTGCATCTCGAAGCGAAGCAATCCATGGCACAATAAGCCTTCATTGATTTCACTAAAGCGTTCGACCTAGTCGACCACAATATAATCATAAACAAAGCTATTGACCTCGGGCTTTGGAGAAGTCTCATACCATGGCTTACAGACTTCCTCAGTGACCGACGCCAAGCTGTACGCTTCCGAGGGGCTGTCTCCACCTTTCAGTCACTCACCTGTGGCGTCCCCAAAGGCACCAAGATGGGACCACTCTGCCATTGCCATGCTCCTCCAGTGCCTAAGAGAAACCCTGCTCGCTGGAAATATGTCGGCGACTCCACCATTTGGGATCAGCGTCAACAATTCTGCTCCCAACTATACACATGGGATTTATTGAACAGTCTCAAAAACTGAATACCAACAACTGTCTGCATCAGCCTTTTAGGCCATGGTTATGCACATCAGCCTCTCCTCCGACATTGTCCCACCTCCTTCCATTACCCTAGGTCCGAACACACTCCAGGTTGTAGATTCCACGAAGCTCCTCGGCGTCACCATAGACAACAAACTAAATTGGAAACCACACGTCAGTGAAGTTGTCAAATCCTCCAGTTTCCGTCTCCACCTCCTCCGCCGACTCAAGTCCCTCGGAGTTCCCGCACACGAGCTCCTCAGTGTATACACAACATTCATACTTCCCAAGCTCACCTATGCCTCCCCCATCTGGTCTTCCTCCCTAAATGCCACACAACGTAAACACCTAGAAAAAGTGCAAAAGAGGGCATGCAAGATTATTCTCGCCCCTTCCTACTCCACATATCAAGAAGCGCTCAACACACTGACCCTTTCGACTCTCACTGACCATCACCACGGCCTCATCTGCAAATTTGGTAAGAAGCTTCTACACCACCCCCGACACCGGCCCCTACTACCACCTGAGATCCCCTGTCCGAGAATTGCTGTTCGACACCACAACCGCATCCCGCCACTCTGGCGCCGCGAACTGATGGCTATAGACAGCCAGTCCCAACCATTGTAAAAATTATCAATAACATGTAAATAAATCAGTGTTATTCACTCCCCAGTAAACACTGCTCCTACACTGTCACTATGTTGAAATGAACTGTAGTTTGAGCTGATCCCCCATCTAAGTTACTATATGTATTTGTCACTTATGTCACTTGTATATTATTTGTAATTCGTAACCCATTCCCCAAATATGTAACTGTATATTTTCAGCCTTCTGGCTGCCAAGCTCTTTCAATAAACCGTTAATTATTATTATTATTATTATTATTAGTAATTAGCATTGCAAAAGTAATTAAAATATTCTAAAAATCATTTGAACATTTTCTAAAAGCCATTTGAACAAGTTATAATCAAGATATCAAATTTTGGTTAACAGATCCTTAAGCAGCACATTCAGGAGTACCTATCAGGGCTGTGGAGTCGGAGTCGGAGTCGGGGAGTCGGAGGAAATTTCGGCTTGTGGAGTCGGAGTCGGTAAAATTGTCCAGACTCCGACTCCGACTGAAGCTATTCTGTTCCTAAGAACAAATATATGAACTCAGGCATATTCATTGCAGTGATTCCACTGATCCCACTAATTTTCTTAAATTATTAAAAGAATTTATTTCCATTTTATAAGCATTATTATGAACTTATTGTAGCAGGCACAGTATAGCACTATAATTTTGGACGATAGTCTCTTCTTTACCATTTGAAATTTTGAATTATATCAAATTTTGTTTCGTTGAAAACTGCACAGAGGCTCTCGGCTACAAAACAATTAGCTACAACCTGTTTTTGGTGAGATTAAAGCAAATTTAATTTAATAACTTAATCATGTAAGGTTTATCCATTTTCCTTAATAAGGTATTCATTTCTTTAATGTACATAAATATATAACTTTACTTTAAAAGAAATTGTAGGATCATCATTTAGATCCACATCAGATTATGAGCTTAAACAAAATTCATATGCTGAGATCGAACTTTTAGATATACATGTAAATGGTGTTTTCTAGTTAATATCTTGAATTCTTAATAAATTTATTTTTCTTTTGATTGAAACTTTGAAAGTCAAGCCTATCATCTTTTTGTAGTTCTTAAATATCGTCCAGATCATTAATAAAGCTGTAGCAGTATAGCCACGGTGTTTTACTTTTTACCTATGCAGGTTACAACATACAAATTACAATTAGGATGGTAGAAATAGTTGTTACAAATAGGCCAAGGAGTCGGAGTCGGAAGCATAAAAATTTGAGGAGTCGGAGTCGAAGGTTTTGTCTTCGACTCCACAGCCCTGGTTTCACCTGGATTGAAATCGCTTTTCTTGATTTCTTGGGACCCATGCTGGATTCAAAAACAATTTCAACACGTGGTATTTTTAGTTTAATTGCTGTAAATAAAGAATATTTTCTTTAAATCAACACTGCACTGCGCTATATATCATCAATATGTAAAATAAATTTCAAAATGACCAATAATTTGACTGGAAACACAGGAAAAATGCATTTATGTTTAAGAGAATTTGAAGCAAGATGTTACCTCCACTGAAAAGACACAGACTGACGCCTGTATGGTGTGTTGACAGGCTGTTTGGCGCGCTAAAAACTAGTTTCCCTGTACAGTACTCAAATTATGTTAAATAATTGTTAAAATTACTAAAAATTTTAATATAAGACTTTTAAAATTATTGAATAGTACAAACTTCTTGATATTTACTAAAATGGTAAGGAATTTAAGCCCTAGAACCGATTACTGTATTGGCGGACTAATACGACAGCTAGTGCAAGCGAAAACATGTTGAGGGGCGCTCGTAAGGAATTCGTTAATCGAGGGATTGCTCGTTAACCGAAGTGAAGAATCTTATGGAAGGTAATTCGTTAACCAAAATCACATTAACCGAGGGATCACTGTATGTTATATTTGGCAGGAATCATACAGTTAAAAAGGAATCTATTGAAATAGTTCCAAACATTATACCCTAACCTATCATTGTAGCTGTAGCCCCCAAAATTCTCCTCTATCTATGTCAAAAGTTAATTAGAGTTACTGCAACAAACAATAAATGGTAAAATAAGTAAAAAATAATAATAGCAGCCAGAAACTTATTAACCTGTATTAGTTGTAAACTCAGAAGATAGAACATCATTGCCTATAAGCCTAACAAAGTAAGATTTACATATTAATCTATACCAAGTATGAATTTAAATCCATTGATGAATCAAAAAAACAAAACATGAGGAATTATAAGGTAAGCTACACATTATGACCTTCATTACCGTCGGAAATAACGTAATTATTAACATATACTGTACCGTATATACTCGTGTATAGTTCGAGTTTTTAAGACCAAATTTTTAGGCAAAAAATTGGGGGTCGTCCTATACATGCGTAATAGTTTTGTGAGGTTGAACCCGTGCATGATGGGAAGGGCGAGGAGCAACTTTTAGCTTCAGACATGAAAAATATTTACCATTTACTGCCAATAAACAATGGAAACGTAAAATATGTACCAATTAGTAATGAAAAGTTGTGCAGTTCCTTCAGTAAATGAAGCTCACCAACTTACAATAGGCTAAATTATCTTACAACGTGCTTTCAGTAGTCTATGTTGAAGTTCTTAGCACAGGCTAACTTATCATATCATATACGGTATCACAGTTCTCATTGATCTACAAAAAATACCGGTAATAAAAACCTTTTCAATATTTCACACTTAATATAATGCCCGGTAATCTACTTCAACCTCCTAATGTTTACAACGACGCATGACGCATCACCAGCTGTATCAGCTAGACGGTACACGTGTTTTTCGAATCGTTTTCAGTTAAAAAACTGTTACATCACATGTATATTTTACCTTAACTGTGCCTAAATGAATATGTTCTCGGAAATAAATAGTAGTTTTGCTGAAACGTGATATATTTTAATGTAAAATAGGATAAAATACATGACGAAAACAAAAGATTTTACCTAACCTTCCGATATTCAAGAGAAGTTACTCGTTTTTTTTAATAGTTTTTGGTTAAAATATTGTTATATTACAATGGTATTCTATTCATACTGTGCTTGATATAATGCATTCACGGAAATGTTATATTTTTGCTGAAATGACGTATGTATTACAGTGGAAAGTGCGATAAAATTGTGACGAAAACAATGACTTACGCTTTCTTTCGTTCAAAAGATGTTACCGTAATCGCTTTTCAAATGGTTTTCAGTTCAAAAACTGTTGTATTACGATAATATTCTATCCTAATTGACTTGAATAAATACTACGATACCATATTTCTGAATATTTTCATTAAAATCCATCAAAATCATTTTCCTTGTCATCGTCTGCAGCACCAAACAGCTTCTCCCAGTGCTCTCCTTGAACAGGGCTAGAGGGTACGTGTTTTTCGAATCGTTTTCAGTTAAAAACTATTACATCAC
>NW_024720984.1:0-11454 GCF_018991925.1 Homarus americanus | reverse complement strand
TGTGGCGATCTCAAAGTCATCAGTTTACTACTGGGCCTTCAGAGTGGCTACACAAAGCACATGTGCTTTTTGTGCTTGTGGAACAGCAGAGCTGATGCAGAGCACTATGTGAGAAAGGATTGGCTGACAAGACCAAGAGATGCGCCTGGAAGGTTTAACTGTGCTCACAATCCGCTTGTAGATCCAGAAAAGATATTTTTGCCTCCACTGCATCTAAAGCTCGGTTTGGCTAAAAATTTCATCAAAGCTATGGATCAATTCGGTGCTGGGACTCTATATTTATCTCAGAAACTAGGTGGTGTGGTTTCCGAAGCCAAGTTGAAAGCAGGTGTCTTGAATGGACCACAAATTCGTATACTAGTTAATGATAGCGAATTCACCAAAACATTGAACCCACTGGAGAAAAAAGCATGGGAATCATTTGTCAATGTGTCAAAGAATTTTCTTGGAAACTATCGTGCTGACAACTACAAAGAAATCGTAACAACCATGCTTCAGAATTATCATGCATTGGGAGCAAGGATGTCCTTAAAATTGCATTTTTTCCACTCTCATATTGAATTTTTCCCAGGTAACCTTGGAGACGTTAGTGATGAACACGGCGAAAGATTTCATCAAGATATCGCCATAATGGAGAGCAGATATCAGGGACAATTCAGTCCTAACATGATGGGCGACTATTGCTGGACACTGCAATGAGAAGAGAGCAAGCTGTACAAGAGAAAGAGTAAAGTTCAGAAGCACTTTTAGAACTTCATATTTTGTCATTATAAAGGATTTGAACTTATGTTTTTTGGTACAATTTTTTATGAACTTATCTGTGATAGGTTTAAAATTGTATCTTGCATGACACGATAATGTTACTATATTTACTATTTTTTTTATTCATTAAGAAAGTAGGTCTGATGAAACATCCAATTAATATTCATTAATATGAAATTAGTCATGAAAGCACAGTCACATGAGATAATCTCATCTTTTGCACGACACGTGATGGAATATTAAATATTTGTACCTATTGATTTTTTTATAAAACCTGGTCTGATAGAACAAAACAAATATCACATTCGAATTCAGCAATATGAAATTAGTTGTGTGAGCATGATCTCATATGTGAACCATTTTGGCTGTTGACCAGTATAATAGACTCTTAGATCTTCTAGGGAAAAAGAAAGGAGTATATAGAAAAGTTAAGAAAGGCGAAAATCACTTACTTGGTTACTATCAGAACCTAACAAGACAGGTAAAAACAGAAATTAGGAAAGCAAAGAGAAATTATGAAATCAAGGTAGCAAACGAATCGAAAAATAACCCACAAAGCTTTTTATCAACTGTATAAATCAAAGGTTAGAGATACAATAGGTCCCCTTAAAACTACGACAGGAGAAATGACTGATGATGAGTTAGAAATGTGTAGTACGTTAAATAGTCATTTTCGCTCCGTATTCACAAATGAAAACCTAGCACAGTTTCCAGAAGTTCATAAGGTATATAACGACAGTATAGAAAATATGTTGATGAATATCAATATTAATAGTAACGATGTGCTTAAAGAAATTAACAAACTGAAGCCTCATAAATCGCCTGGTCCAGACGAGGTATATGCTAGAATATTAAAAGAATGTAGAGATGAATTGAGTAATCCATTAGCAGTTTTATTTAATAAGTCATAAGAATCGGGCCTAGTGCCAGAAGCTTGGAAACTTGCAAATGTAGTTCCGATTTTCAAAAAAGGTGATAAATCAATTGCATTAAATTACCGTCCCATTAGTCTCACATCAATGATAGGCAAGTTGCTAGAGTCAATTATTGCTACGAAAATCAGAAGCCACCTTGAAACATTCAACTTAATTCATTCTTCTCAGCACGGGTTCACCCAGGGACGTTCTTGTCTCACAAATTTGCTTAGCTTTTTCTCAGAAGTATATGAAGCGGTAGATAATGATAAGTCATATGATATAATTTATTTAGATTTCAGTAAAGCATTCGATAGAGTCCCTCATGAGAGATTGATAAGAAAGGTAGAAGCACATGGAATAGGTGGATCATTATTAAAATGGATTAGGTCATGGTTAACTGGTAGGAAACAAAGAGTCAGCATAAATGGATTTAAGTCAGACTGGGGTGCGGTCAAAAGCGGAGTTCCCCAGGGATCTGTATTAGGCCCTCTGCTGTTTGTTATATTCATTAATGATCTTGATTTAGGTATAACTAGTAGGATTAGTAAATTTGCAGATGATACCAAAATGGGGAGAGTGATAAATTCAGACAGTGACTTTGAACACCTTCAAAGAGATCTAGATACCTTACATGAGTGGTCAGTAGACTGGCAAATGAATTTTAATACTGATAAATGCAAGGTACTACAGATAGGGAAGACGAATACAAACGTTAAGTATAAACTAGGTAACACGGAAATAGAAAACTCAGATTGTGAAAAAGATCTAGGTGTATTTGTTAGCAACGACTTGAAACCTAGTAAACAATGTATTAGCGTTCGCAACAAGGCAAACAGGATTCTTGGGTTCATATCTAGGAGTGTGAGTAACAGAACTGCTGACGTTATCTTGACACTTTACCTAGCATTAGTGAGGCCACACATGGATTATGCGGTTCAATTCTGGTGTCCTTATTATAGAATAGGGTGTGTCATACGGAGGCGAATTTTTTTTTTTTGAGTTTGAAAAATCGGCCCATGGTATTGATGATGTAGTTCTATGTGCAGAATCATGTGATATCTTCAGATTTGAAAAGTTTTCATTTTTTGCTAGGTAAATTTTAACTTGAAATCTTATGAAAATTCAGTATTCCCACCCTTTCACCAACACCACTAAATAGCTTATTTAAAATAAAGTAAATGTATCAGGTTAATTTATTAGGATGAAAATGATCCAGAATAGTGAAACGAATGATCTTGACACATTTATTAAATTTAATATTCCTTTAGAAAACAAAATCATCAAATACAAAAACCGGTTTTACTACTACGACCCGGTGTTGCTGCACACCATAGAGAACATGTCTTTCTTGCTTCTGTTTCTACTCATCACCTCCCTGCTGACCACCTGAGCTCGGATGTAGCCTTCTCTCCTCTCTGGCTGTACACGTGACTGCTGGCCTCGCTCACTTGCTGCCACAACGCTCTATACTCTGTGCAAGAGGGCCAGGCAGGACATGGGGTTGTCCAGGAAAGCTCTGACTTGAACATTGGTGAGGCTGCAGGTAAGAGGGGGCTCACTGCCAGCCTGGATGTTATCCAGATCTATGAGATCAGTGTGAGGGTCTTGGCACCTAGATTGACTTCAGTCTTCCTAACCCTGAAGGAATCGTCACAACTGATTCGTCATGCCCAGATCCTCTCATAAGTCTCATATCCAAGATCTTTTTGACTGCCTCGATGAGCATACCAGGAAGATCTCCTCACAGTCTGCTCCACAATCTGAACAACCTTCCTTGGCTGGACCTCAGGAGCCTGCTTGAAGAGAACATGCCCTCGACCTTCGGAGAACGATGATTTGACCTTGGTGTTGAACCAATTTGGCAAGTAGACACTCACGATGAATTGGACAATAAGTCTCAGGTTGTGAAGCTGGTTCCCTTTCAGTTTATGATGAGCGACCCAAATTCTGCAGAACCTGAGAGCCGTTGTGAGCCACCTAGAATGTGAGACTGGACCTATCTGCAGGTAAGCAAGTCTATCAGGCATGACCCCAGTTTTGATGGCACTGCAAATCATGTAACCATAGTACTGGTCAGTACTCAGGTCGTCAATGACAGTATGTGCAAGCTCAACGAGTGGAGGGCCAACTGTGATTTTTTTCAAAGCTCGGATTTATTTCTAACCCAGTGGCAGAGTCCAGCATCTTGCCAAGAGGACCAGACCATCTGTTGTTTGAAAGAGTCTTGCCATCCAGCTCCTGGATCAGATGTCTGAGTGGCAACTCGTTGGTGTGGAGGTCACAAACAATCCAGACCAGCTTCCTCCCAATCTTCCGCTCTATCCACTGTATGACCCCTTGCCACCCTGTGTTCGTGTTGGTGCTGTCCCCTCCAATGGCCTGCAGGGTCTGGTCTACGTTCCTCTCTCTGAGCCAGTTCACAATGTTATCTGCCACTATCTCAGCTGGTTTCCTGATGTGATCTTTTTCTGGAGTGAAATGCCACAAATACTTCCCTCCTGGTTCACTGCAGCAGGAGTAGTGTTCCTCCTTCACCATGGCAGGGAACAACTTGTCAGAATCTCCAACTTTCATGAACACTTTAGTGTCATCCCTTCTCCCATCAAAGAACAAACAATTGATTCCATTTTCTCTTATCCCCTTATCAAACTCCTCTTCTAGGTTACTGACAAGTTTCTCCTGAGCACTCCTTACTTTGTTATGATCTATCACCAGGTGAACATCATCAGGTGTTATCAAACCACCGTCAATCCAGGCAGCTGTTGCTATCTCTGCAGTTTCTCTGAGACCAGTGTGGTGTCGCATGCTGGCCAGAGCTATGCTCGGGATATCTTTCCTATTTCGAATGTTATGCCTGGAAGGTTTGGGATCATTATTTTCTGGGTTAGGGACAAAGTCACCATTCTCCTGGTCAGCACTCGGATCAGCCATGGGGAAGTCATTAAACTCTGAATCAGCTTGACTCCAATCATCGGCCTTTTTTACCTCACCCTGGGCCTTCTCAAGTCTCTTTTCCTCGGCAACTCTTCTCCTCTTCTGTCTCTCTGTGGCAGCCTCCTGTCTCTTGGACTCCGGAATATCTTGGCTAGAAATCATGAGAGCCCCTATACTGCCAGTCTTCTCTCTCTGTGCTTTGACAAATGCCAGTTCGATCACAGGAATCTTCAGTTCACGCTTGCAAATACAGGAGATGTGGGCCTCGGATTAACAGTCACGATCGCATCCAAACTCAGGACAGAGAACAATTGGGCACTTGCAAGTAATTATGTCAAATAACTGGTCCAGTTGCTTGGCAAAGCTGTCTTTAACTGCAAGTTTTCCTCTCCCAAGAGAGATATCTCTTGCCTTTTCCCAACTGGCTAGCAGTCTCTCACTAATCATCTTCTGACTTGTTATGACTGGAGGCTTGAACTGAGCGTTAGCCAGAGTGTACTGTGCCAAGACAGCTTTGGTCATATCACTGGCAATGTCTTTCTTTGTGTAAGTTCTTTGGTTCTTTTCACTGATTTGCCTGATTAAAACACCGTATCTCAAAGCATCTCTCAATGTAGGCAACTCCGACTTCAGGAGCTCTCTCCCAGACCCAAGATAGTGACTGAGATGGCTGGATTTTTGGTTCCTCGTCCTGACACAAGCAACCATCGCAAATATTATCAACTTATAAATGCATCAGAATCTGAAACAGAAAAAAATATTGTTAGTTGGGTTGTTAAAGAATGAAGTCAGAAAGCAATGTTCACTATTTAATTGTAATGCACTAATGCAGCTGTACGTTAGATTTTCGATAAATTTCACGCTAAAATTTACCTAGCAAAAGGTTGCAAAATATTGAAACTGAAATTATTTTCTGTTTATATACACTAAAATCTACCAAAAAAGTGATGGGCCATTAATTTTAGCTGATCTTCCCTCCTATGACACACCCTATTATAGAATGGACATAGATTCTTTGGAGAGAGTACAAAGAAGAATGACAAAAATGATCCATAATATTAGAAACCTTCCATATGAAGAAAGACTGAAAAGCTTATGCTTGCATTCATTAGAGAGGCGTAGAGTTAGGGGAGATATGATAGAGGTGTTCAAGTGGGTAAGTGGGATTAACAAGGGTAAAATGGAAGATGTTCTGAAGCTCAGTAATAACGAAATAACTAGAACAAATGGCTTTAAATTAGATAAATTCCGATTCAGAAAGGATATAGGCAAGCACTGGTTTGGTAATAGAGTTGTGGATATGTGGAATAGGCTACCGAGTGCTATAGTAGGATCGGGGACGCTAGGGAGCTTCAAGACGAAGTTGGATAGGCACATGGAAGTGCTGGGATGGGTGTGAAAGGGATCTGCCCTGTATGGGCCAGTCGGCCCCCTGCAGTATCCCACTTTCTTATGTTCTTATGTTCTAAAGAAATAGCCCAAGTTTGAATGTAAATGGAAGTGTTTATTATATTCCATGTAGCAAATGTAATTGTAATTATGTAGGACAGACAGGAAAAACACTGCAGCTCAGAATCAAACAACATAAGTATAATATCAGAACAGTATCTGAAAGCAGTGCCTTGTTCGTTCATGTTAGGAATAATAATCATCCCATTGCTTGGGAAAAAAGCTTAGAAGTATTTAAATCATCTTGTGTCACAGAAAGACTTCTGGTTGAAGCTAGTTTGATTAAGGAATTAAAATCAATAAACCTTAGTGATGGTCAGTTCAAAACTGATAATATGTTACATAAATTTATTTGTCAGTGGCCCAAGGTTAAAAATGCTTTGAAAACCTTTGATCTAGATGTATGATAGTTATTTAGTGGGTCCCTTATTTTTGACCTGACCTGACTAGTCACGTCACCCCCTTCTCTTAAGCTCCTCTAAGTGTGTGTTGGTGTGGGGATTAGTGGATGACATCATTATGACCTGACCTCATGTTTTTAAGGTCACCCTGTATATTAAAGCCTCTCTCTGTCCATGTAATCCAGTTGCCTCTGAAGATGTCTTGAATAAAGACGAAAGCTAAGGTGCTCCGTTGTATCCCTTTTCCCGTGTGATTTTATTAATATATATATATATATATATATATATATATATATATATATATATATATATATATATATATATATATATATATATATATATATATATATATATATATATATAATCAACGACCTCACCAGCAAGGAATCGAACCCTCGACCTACTGGGTGTGACTCGGGAACGCTTACTGGTAAGCGTTCCCTAGTCACACCCACTAGGTCGAGGGTTCGATTCCTTGCTGGTGAGGTCGTTGATTATATGTTCAAAGTCCGCGTGTTATATGGACTAAAAATGAAGTATATATATATATATATATATATATATATATATATTGTCACGTGCCTGTGGCGCTTGAGATCTCGCATAGCTTGAGGCATCTGTTCACGCTTCCATTTCACACCAGCTACTATTAATTTGTTAATTGTACTTATTATATTATTATTGTTCTTAGCTACTTAGGTTAATTGTATATTTATGTATGTAATTTATATGCATCATTGTCTTACTCTGTTAAGTCAACTCAAGAGTAATATTAATTAATTATATAAAATATCCAGTAGCGAAAAATCCGTGGCTTAGGTTAGACGTGTCTATTCGTTCTCTAGCCTTGACCTTTGTCTAAGTGCTTTATCAAGTCTTCTGCAATGCCCTAGGGGTATCAGGTATTAGTGACACGTTTAGTTAGGCCTAGGAAGGGATCCTGGTGGTAAGGTATCTCCTGTTTGGTAGGGATAATCATTTTGTATTGATTGTTGTATATATATATTTCGTATGTCTTGTGTAATATAGTAATGTTAAGTAATATTTGTTTGGTCTAACTCCTTACAGTATAGTTTCGCCCTTCCGGCATCACTCTTATTTTATTATACAATTACTTATTCACTTAAATTCATGTTTGCTAATCATTACTCCCTTTAAAACATAAATTGAATTAATTAATTATCTTCCATTTTGTAATTCACTTATTTCAACTGTTCTTACTTTTTCAAGTACATTTAGTTGAGTAGGTATTTGGTGGAGATAATTATTGCCGTGTTCCCTGTTTGTACCTTTATTTGTTAATAACTTGGGGTAGGATTCACTCCCCAAGTATAAAGAGTAGTGGGATCGCGACAATATATATATATATATATACATATACCCAGCTTGGAGAAGGTCGTGCCGATCGTGCTTCCGCTAGAGACCAAGGAAAATGGCCGCTTTGGATCGTTGTGCCGTGGGGGAAGAGGAGGGGAGTGTGGGGAAGGACGACCTCCTTGCCACGCTGTTAAGGCAGCTGGGGCAGTTGAGGAGTGAGGTTGACACTCTAAAGGGGGAAAATGAAGCCCTCAGGACGGAACTCCTTCAGGTAGGTGTCCTGCCTAGCAGGACACCTGCGAAGGAGGAGCAGGCGTGGAGAGTGGTTGTCTCCAAGGGGACTAGGGTCAGGCTTAGGAAAGCTGACCAGGGTGTGGAGTGCAGTAACCCTTACCAGGTGCTGCAGGAAGCTGGAGAGGAAGAGAAGAGGCAGGACGGTATGGATCAAGGAGAGGAAAGGGCAGTTGTACAAACCCTGCCCACAGGTAAGGTCGTGGTAGTTGGTGACAGCCAGGTGAGGTTTATGGATAGGGCTTTTTGTGCGAGAGATAGGAAACGTAGGACTAGGGTATGTTTTCCTGGGGCTGGGATAGGGCATGTAGCCGAGAGGTTAGACAGAGTTTTGTCAGGGGAGGGTACCAATCCAGTAGTGTGTCTTAGTGTGGGAGGAAACGACATAGGTAAGGTTAGGAGTGAGGAACTTTTCAAGAGGTATAGGGAGGCGCTGGGGAAGATTAGAGATAGGGGAGGGATCCCGATAGTATGTGGTGTCTTGCCTAGAAGAGGGGTTGGTCGTGAATGGCTGTCCAGGGCAATTGCTATAAATTGCCGACTGGAAAAACATTGTGCAAACAATGGTTGGGCATTCATTGATGACTGGCAACGATTTTATGGCAACGACTACCTGTACTGTCGCGACGGAGTACACTTGTCTCGTGAGGGGGTAAAGACGTTGTCTGCATCCCTGGAGCGTGAAATTGTCACTCCGAAGGGGGGGTTTCGCCAGTAGAGAGGGGTCGGGGAAAATGGGAGTCAAAAAACAAGCAGGTCCTGGGAAGTAGTGAAACAGAAGTAGATAATGCTGAAAATATAGTTAGTCATAATAACAAACATCAAAGTAATAAATGTAAAACAGATAGAAACGGAAGAAATATATTGAGTGTTTATTATACTAATAGTAGAAGCCTGTGTAAAAAATGGACCAGCTCAGGGCCATTGTTAGTAAAGAGAACATAGATATAATTGCAATAACGGAAACATGGATAAATTCAAACAGCAAGCATTTTTTAGCAGAATTCCATATTCCAGGATATAACCTAGTTAAATTTGACAGAGTAGGAAGGAGAGGTGGCGGTGTAGCAGTGTATATCAGGGTGTCATTAAAAAGCTGCAATAAATCAAACATTAAAACAAATAGCGACAATGAAAGTATTTGGGTAGAGATTGGTGAGGGCAGTGAATCCGTAGTCATTGGTGTTATATATAGACCACCTAATTTGAGTAGGAACGATGGTAAATTGCTATGGGAGGAAATAAAGAAGGCATCTGATAGAAACAATGTATGTATTCTAGGCGATTTCAACTTTTCAGGCATAGATTGGAAAAATCAACTTAGCGATAATGAATCTGAAGATTTTCTAGAAGTAGTACAAGATAGTTTTTTATATCAATTCATAAACTCGCCCACTAGAGGAAATAATATCCTCGATTTAGTTCTCAGTAATAATGAAAATCTAGTAAAAGATGTTGGGATTGGAGACGAACTAGGAAACAGTGATCATAAAGCCATATATTTTAACATAATATGGGATGGCAGGAAGAAGGAAAATTCGGCCTTGATCCCGGATTTTAGGAAGGCTAATTACGGTAGCTTAAGGAGAGACCTAAGGGATGACCCTATGGTCAAAAGATTAATCCCCCCCACACCTCCGGAAACTGTCAACTTAGGACGGGATAACCCCGAATTTAATTTAGCAGCTACTTATGAACAATTTATTGCGACAATCAATAATGCCCAAAATAAACACATCCCTAAAAGAAAATTCAGATCGATACGGAACCAACCAAAATGGATGAATAATAGACTCTTAGATCTTCTAGGGAAAAGAAAGGAGTATATAGAAAAGTTAAGAAAGGCGAAAATCACTTACTTGGTTACTATCAGAACCTAACAAGACAGGTAAAAACAGAAATTAGGAAAGCAAAGAGAAATTATAAAATCAAGGTAGCAAACGAATCGAAAAATAACCCCAAAGCTTTTTATCAACTGTCCCCTTAAAACTACGACAGGAGAAATGACTGATGATGAGTTAGAAATGTGTAGTACGTTAAATAGTCATTTTCGCTCCGTATTCACACATGAAAACCTAGCACAGTTTCCAGAAGTTCATAAGGTATATAACGACAGTATAGAAAATATGTTGATGAATATCAATATTACTAGTAACGATGTGCTTAAAGTAATTAACAAACTGAAGCCTCATAAATCGCCTGGTCCAGACGAGGCATATGCTAGAATATTAAAAGAATGTAGAGATGAGTTGAGTAATCCATTAGCAGTTTTATTTAATAAGTCATTAGAATCGGGCCTAGTGCCAGAAGCGGAAACTTGCAAATGTAGTTCCGATTTTCAAAAGGGTGATAAATCAATAACATCAAATTACCGTCCCATTAATCTCACGTCAATCATAAAGGCAAGTTACTGCTAGAGTCAATTATTGCCACAAAAAATCAAAGCCACCTTGAAGCATTCAACGATTCATTCTTCTCAGCCAGGAGTTCCGCAAGGGACATTCTTATCTCCACAAATTTTGTAGGTTTTTCTCTCCAAAGTATATGAGCGGAAGTAGATAATGATAAGTCATATGATATAAGGCTATTTAGATTTCAGTAAAATTCGATAGGAGTCCTCGCCGAGAGATTGATAAGGAAGGTAGAGAAGCACATGGAATAGGTGAATCAGTATTAAATTGATTTAGAGTCATGTGGTTAACTGTTGGAAACAAAAGTCAGCATAAATGGATTAAAATTCAGACAGGGGTGCGGTCAAAAGCGGGAGTTCCCCAAGGGATGCAAATGGAGCCCTCTGCTGTTTGTTATATTCATTAATGATGATCTTGATTTAGGCATAACTAGTAGGATTGGTAGGTGCAGATGATGATGCAAAATAGGAAGTGATAAATTCAGACAGTGACTTTGAACACCTTCAAAGAGATCTAGATACCTTACATGAGTGGTCAGTAGACTGGCAAATGAATTTTAACACTGATAAATGCAAGGTACTACAGATAGGGAAGACGAATACAAACGTTAAGTATAAACTAGGTAACACGGAAATAGAAAACTCAGTTTGTGAAAAAGATCTAGGTGTATTTGTTAGCAACGACTTGAAACCTAGAAAACAATGCATTAGCGTTCGCAACAAGGCAAACAGGATTCTTGGGTTCATATCTAGGTCTGTGAGCAACAGAACTACTGACGTTATCTTGAAACTTTACCTAGCATTAGTGAGGCCACACATGGATTATGCTGTTCAGTTCTGGTGTCCTTATTATAGAATGGACATAGATTCTTTGGAGAGAGTACAAAGAAGAATGACAAAAATGATCCATAATATTAGAAACCTTCCATATGAAGAAAGACTGAAAAGCTTAGGCTTACATTCATTAGAGAGG